>NW_023238662.1:0-1164 GCF_002007445.2 Ailuropoda melanoleuca | reverse complement strand
CCTTCCTTCCTTCCTTCCTTCCTTCCTTCCTTCCTTCCTTCCTTCCTTCCTTCCTTCCTTCCTCCCTTCCTACCTTTTTTAAATTCCAGTGCAGTTAACATACAGTCTTATATTCGTTTCAGGTGTACAACATAGTGATTGAACAATTGTATACATTACTCAGTGCTCATCACAGTAAGTATGCCCTTAATCCTCTTCACATATTTCACCCATCCCCCCACCCACCTCCCCTCTGGTAATCATCTCTTTGTTCTCTGAATTAAGTCTGGTTTTGGGTTTGTCTCTCTCTTTTTTTTTCCTTGGTTCATTTGTTTTGTTTCTTAAATTCCACATGTGAGTGAAATCATATGTCATTTGTGTTTCTCTGACTGACCTATTTCACTCAGAATTATACTCTCTAGATCCATCCATGTTTTTGTAAATGGTAAGATTTCATTCTTTTTCATGGCTGAATAATATTCCAGTATATATATTCCAATATAAATATATTTCGAGATATATAATATGCCTATATATGTAATGTTCCTATATATATAATATTCCTAGATAGATAGATAGATGATAGATATAAATCTCTCTTTCTCCATATATATATCTCACATCTTCTTTATCTATTCCTCTATCAGTAGACACTTGGGCTACTTCCATAGTTTGGCTATTGTAAATAATGCTACAATAAATGTAGGGGTGCATATATACCTTCAAATTAGTGTTTTTGTATTCTTTTAATAAATAACCAGTAGTGCAATTCCTGTTCTTTCATTTACATTATTCAGCCTTCTCCCTACTACCTTGCACCTTCGCTGTAAACAAGCCTTGATAAGCTGAGCTTCCTATAAACTGATTTCTCTTAATTACCCAAGCTTCTTTAAATCCAAATTTTGCATCGAGTTGTCTTGGTCAGTATTACATTTTCATTATTAAAATTTTCCTCATCTCTTGAATAACTACCCTTTTACCTAAGTCAGGGAATTCCAGTGTTTTAATCTTCTGGAGCCCAAACCTAGGGCTGGATCCCAGAACCCCAGGATCATGACCGAGCCAAAGGCAGATGCTAAACTAACTGAGCCACCCAGGTGCCTTAAAACTCTTCCTACTCTTTCTTTCAGATGTTCAGGCTTCTAGTTTCATGAGTATATATCATAGGCCAGGTCCTATAAGAAG
>NW_023238661.1:0-1164 GCF_002007445.2 Ailuropoda melanoleuca | reverse complement strand
GGGCTGGGCGTCTCAGGTGCGGCCGGCGGCCGGGAGAGGTGAGGGGGCGGTGGCGGGGCCCGGCACGGCCCGGTGATTGGCCGCTGGCTGAGGGCAGCGGGGCGGCCTGGAGGCGTCCCGGGCGGGGAGCAGCCAGCGGGGCGTTCGGCACGCGGCCCCGGCAAGATGCTGCTGTCCCTGGTGCTCCACATGTACTCGATGCGCTGCGTGCTGCCGGCCGCCGTGCTCCTGGGCACTGCCCCCACCTACGTGCTGGCCTGGGGGGCCTGGCGGCTGCTCTCCGCCTTCCTGCCCTCCCGCGTCTACCAGGAGGTGGACGACCGGCTGTACTGCGTCTATCAGAGCATGGTGCTCTTCTTCTTCGAGAACTACACCGGCGTGCAGGTGAGAGGCACTGCGCGCCGTCCGCGCCCGCCTGCCGCACATGCCTCCCCACTGTCCACCTGGGTCCCGGCCGGGAACCATGCAGCCCGCGCCCCGCCCCCCACTCCAGGGTACTTTAGGATCTTTCCGCTCTGCCTGGCAGATCCGGCCCCAAACATACGTGCCCATCATCACCCCATCCTCGAGGGAAGTCTCACGTTCTTAGGTAGGGTTGGTCCGATACTTTCTTGCAGGTACCCCAGGATCTCTAGGAAGCTGTGGTTATGTTCTTCCGAGGCCACAAGTGGGATCGGCCGCCCCCCGCTCCCCATTTTTGTAACTGTCTAGGTGCTTAGCTAAGTAGGTGCAGATGAACACTTAAGTAGGGCAAGCAGTTGACAAGTGACAAGTTTTTGGCGTTTGGTCTAAGAAGATTGGTAATGTTTGAAGTCAAAACGGTGCTCTTAAAAATCGGAGACCCTCTCTTAAAACAGATGAATGTTACTATTTGGACAATAAGTACAACTTTGTTTTGCATTCTTCCTCAGTATTAAGTGAAAGCTGGACGAGGAAATTAATACATTTGTTACTGTAGAAGGCTAACCCTAGATAAAATTCTTGCCAACTTATACTAGGCTCAGACGTGTGGCTAATTTTTTGTCTGATGACTTTCTGTTACTTTTTCTGTAGAGATTGGATCTGTAGATTAAATTTGTTAAAAAAAGAAAAGTTTAAAAAATGTAGAAGACCCCCGTAACGTTAGTTATTTGAACTCTTTTACAAACATAACAATTGTGAATT
>NW_023238660.1:0-1164 GCF_002007445.2 Ailuropoda melanoleuca | reverse complement strand
GGCGGGGTTATAGGGTTGGGGGTGGGCGAAGGTCCAGGCGGACAGGCCCCTGCTTGCTTGTGATGCAGACACATCCTTGCTCTGTGGAAAATTGCAGCGCTGGGCTTAGGGACAGATAAGATGATGCATGATGACCCCCCATAAGTGCCCAGGGCCCCTCCTGAATTGGGGGTAGTTTAAGTGCCTGGGGGGACCCATGGTATACACTGGTGGTAGAAAAAGCGTGGCTGCAGAGGCAGAGATGGAGATGAGAGGCTGAGGCTTCCCTGTCTTCAGATACGTCTGGGGTCCAGTGTGGCTTAGCTAGGGCTGAGCTGCCTGAGAGGTGCTGAGTTGCCCATGTTTAGAGGCATTTAAGGGGGAAGGGTGGCCAACCACCAACGAGGGTGTTGTGAAGAAGTATCCCACAAAAGGTGGTCTTGTTACCAGACAGAGAACTGGTTCTAACTCAGGTTGGGCAGCTTGCCATCAACACTCGAGAGACAAGTGATGGGAAGTAAGGAAAAAGTTGTTTTATTCAGGAACCAGGCAACCTGGGAAGACGGTGGACTAACGTTCAAAGTCCGTCTTCCCCATCCAGGGGGAGCCTGAGTGGTTTCAAAAGAGAAGGTTTGGGAGGAGGGAGGGGGCTGCGTGCAGGAGAAGCAGGTGCCCAGGCGGCAGTCAGATGTGGACATAACCCTGAACGGACTCGCTGGCATCTCCCCCCCAACCCAACTGCTTTCAAATGCGGTCGGGGCTCATGATCTGGGAGAGTCAGGTCCTTCACTCCATGAGGCCAGTGCAAATCTCAAGGAGAGTAGGTTAGTTCTGCTACAGATCCAGGGACTTAGGTCAGCAAGCAAGGAGCACGTGAGCGTGAAGCAAGTCAGACTTCAAGACAGATGGGAGTGCTGTAACCGTGTCTGGTGCCTGGAGACCATCCTGATGGATAGACATTTGGGAGAAGCCGGCCCCAAGTGGGAAGCCGTGTCAGGGTTGAGCCTGCAAGCTTAGAGACTAGAGTGTGGTTGTCGCAGAGGCCCCCATGTAGTGAGCCTTGGCTCCGGCCCGTCTGTAAGCGTGAAAGGTCCAGCTATTCATACCTACAGCTAGAGCGGGGCTGTCCCGGGCAACTGCACAGGTGTGCTCACGCCAGGCCGTGTTGTTCTGAGCCGCTCCCTG
>NW_023238659.1:0-1697 GCF_002007445.2 Ailuropoda melanoleuca | reverse complement strand
TACCTCCTAAGAGCAGAGGTCCTCTTTGTTTTGTTTATTTAACACAATGATAATAATGGACTCCTTCATTTTGCTCATTTAATAATATGCCAGGCATTGTGCTAATCATTTTGAGCTCNTTGAGCTTATCATCTCATTTAATATTCAAAACAAGCCTATGAGATAGGTGTCACGTTAGGTATGTGAAAACTGAGGTTCAGAGGGCTTGATTCACTTGGCCAGAGTCATCAGCTAATGACTGATGAGGCTGGTAACAAAATTTAATGTCTATCAGAACAATACAGTCTAGAGTCTTACTGCTCAAACTGTGTACCGACACTGGTGTCACCTGAAACCTTGTTAGAAATGCAGGATTATCTCCCGCCCCATCCCATCCCATCTCCTGAATGAGATATTTTTTAACAAGATCTTAGGATGATTCATGTGCACATTGAAGTTTGAGGAGCTTAGGGTCAACCCCTAGGCTATTTATTTATTTATTTATTTTTAAAGATTTTATTTATTTATTTGACGGAGAGAGAGACAGGCAGTGAGAGAGGGAACACAAGCAGGGGGAGTGGGAGAGGAAGAAGCAGGCTCCTAGTGGAGGAGCCTGATGCTGGGCTCGATCCCAGAACACCAGGATCATGGCCTGAGCTGAAGGCAGATGCTTAACGACTGAGCCACCCAGGCACCCCAACCCCTAGGCTTTTTAGAATGATTCTGAGTAGGTAGGCAATCAAGAAAACAATGGGTGGAAGGAAGAGTCAAGAACAAGGGGCAGTTGGGATTTTGTATGATGTAACATCAGAAAACAAAGCATTCTGGGAACAAAATAGTAGAGATGCTCAAGGTATGCAGGTTGAACTGCATGACATTGTCAATATTTAACTGTTTTGACCTGTAAAAATAGTGATGTAATAATTAGGGACCCAAATTGAAATGCCTAGAGATAGATTGCAAATGAGTAGTGCCAGTTGATAGGCTTTATCAAGAACAAATGCCAAGGCCCTGCGTCCTAACACCATGTGTAAGCAAACTTGTATATTGAATGGCTGCAGCCTGTTACCTTGCCGTTCTTGAGCAGAGGCTGAGTCTCAGGATTCATGCAGCTTCTGAGAGAGAGCTTCGTTACTGGGCCTATGTTACCAACACTGGGTCGCCCAACTGTGTGTCCCATTCACCCGGGATCCTTGCCTGTTTTCAACTATTTATTCCAGTGTAATTATCAAAAAACCTCCATTACTCTCAAAAGCATTTCACTTCAGGTGATAAATTGTGTGGTCACCCAACTAATAAGAAAATTGGAAAAAAAATAATCTTTGAAAAAATACGTGTATTAAAACGATAGCAAGATTGGGTGTGGAATATTTAAGACAATCGTAAACGATCCAACATAAAAGAAAGGTGGTTTATCACAGTTGGTCCTATGATTTTTTAATAATCGTGCAAAATAGTGGAGAGAGCATATGACGAGCCTCTGAAGAGCTGGGTTTTGGTCAGAATTTCGTCACTCAGATTCTGGAAAAGTCCGTGAAGTCCTCTGAGTCTCTGTTATCTATGAAACTTAAATAATAAAGTCAATCCCACTGGTCTCAAAGGCTTGCTGTGTAGATTATATGATCTAATTGGGGCATATCTACTTTAATATGATGTAATTGGAACCCTTTTAAAAGCGTTAGGGAACTACATGTAGTGTTACATCATGCTGTAAAGAA
>NW_023238658.1:2019-2272 GCF_002007445.2 Ailuropoda melanoleuca | reverse complement strand
ACTCATGAGAACCATTAATGTGCTCACGGTCTTGACCGGAACAAGGTGACTGTCTGTGTGGTATATAACCCGCAAGATATACCCACCAGGCAATGGGAACATATTCAACAAAACAATACCTAAAAGTAATTCAACACAGATGAACATCTCGTGGAAAGCTCGAGAAATACAGATAAATGCAGGGGAATTTCTGAGGTGTTACTTGTTGGCCAAGCTAGCTATCATCCTTTTTCCTTTCAAATTTTGGGGCCAG
>NW_023238658.1:473-2009 GCF_002007445.2 Ailuropoda melanoleuca | reverse complement strand
CTCAGGCAGGATAGATCCCAGTGTACGCCCACTCTGCCATTTGAAAACAAGAGCCCTCTCACCCATCGTCCATCAGGTTGCAAATCTGGGGTGTGGGCAGCTACTACCCATGGGCCAAACATGACCTCGGCCTGTATTCTGTAAATAAAGCGTGGCTGGAACACAGCCACACACGTTAGTTATGTGTGGTCTGCGGCTGCTTTCAAGCCACAAAGCAAACAGTTTACTCTTTGCTAGCCACAGTATGCAAGGAGAATACAATACAGGAGCACGCGTTCTGTCTCACAGAAACAGCCACGTTATGTGGTTACATAATGATATCGGAAGGAATCTACCTTCACAGAACAAACTCCATCTGGGAGGACTTCTCAAATCCCTTGTCCTGGGAACCATGTTCCACCGAGGCTGGGGGCACACTGAGTGACAGAGACTCACCCTGCCCATCAGGGTTTTGAAGGATGCCTGCTGTTCCAGGACAAAAGATCCCGAAACCATTCATCCACCTGACATCCAGCCAGGCAGCTGCAGGAGAGATCTACTCCTAGCAGAAAGGACAGACTGAGAGACAACGAATGACAGCGTGGTGTGAAAATGCCACTACAGGGGTGCTCAGGAGGACTGGGGGTGTGCAGGGATGGCCGAGCAGGGGCACGGGGACAGGGAATTCTCCAGGAGGATGGTCACAGCTGTGTCACTACAGGGGAGCTCAGGAGGAGTGGGGGTGTGCAGGGCTGGCCGAGCAGGGGCAGGGAGACCAGGAACGCTCCAGGACGATCGTCACAGCTGTGTCACTACAGGGGTGCTCAGGAGGACTGGGGGTGTGCAGGGACAGCCGAGCAGGGGGCAGAGGGACCGGGAACGCTCCAGGAGGATGGTCTTAAGTATATCTTTGTGTGGTTCCATGTGTCACTGTGACCGTGCATTGGCCAGACTGGAAAGGACAGGGCGGGAGAGGGCAGTGTCACTCAAGAGTTGAACAGGCACCAGGAAAAAGCAACTGCTGTCCTGGCCTCAGACTTCAGCCAGCACCGTGAGATCACCCAGGTGCTCTCTGGCCCTCTGTTCCCCCTGTACTACCATCCGCCATGACAGCTCTGGGCAAAACTGTGTCACCAACCTCCCACCCTCTGCCTCACTCACCTCAGGCCTGGCCAGACGCAGACCACCAGGGAAGCCCACCATCCTTGCAGTGAGAGACCAAAGGCTGTAAGTCCCTCCGAGCTGGCCAGCCCTCTGGGGTTCCCCACACACACCCCTGATGGTAGTGAAGGAAACCCAGCTGGAATCTGAGCTATGCTGCCTGCTCATCTCACCTTCACTGAGAAGAAACGGATCCTACCCACGAGACGTACTTTACATGGACACTCTAAAAAACCCGTTTTCTTAGGGACTTTCATGCCAAACTGTCTGCTGCAAGGCAAAAGGTCAGTAACGAGATTTTCTTCAGTACAATTTCATTGTACATGCTTATAGGAGTCCCTAAAGCTGGTTGTGTATGACATGAGGTATGCAGTTTGCCATTTCCTTCAAGTCTGA
>NW_023238658.1:0-206 GCF_002007445.2 Ailuropoda melanoleuca | reverse complement strand
TAGGAAGCAAGCCATGCCTGACAGGAGGGAGCCACAGCTGGACCTGGTCCCTCCGTGTGGGCTGCCCTTGAGAGTAGCAGAGGATGTGCTGATCTGGGTGTGGGTGCAGCGGGAAGTTGGGCACCTGGCCACAAAGGTCACCTGCCAAGTACCCGTAGGACAAGCTCCCAGTCCTCTGCTAAGGATAAATAATAATTATGTTTATT
>NW_023238657.1:0-1164 GCF_002007445.2 Ailuropoda melanoleuca | reverse complement strand
CACGGGCTCTCTGGGGACAGAGGTGGCCTCCGGGACCATCTCGCCAGCCCGCTGAGGGAGACAAGTTTTATCCTTCTCCACAAAAACCTGAGCCATCCCACGGCTCCTCAGAGCGCCCAGGAAGTGGATTTAAGTGCACAGCTGTCACAAGCCCCTGTCACGCATGCTTTCTTACATGCTTCTGGGCTCGACGAAGGGAAAGGCTTTCATTACAAAACGATACCAGTACTTGCCAGTAGCATCGTGCATGGGATTACGATGTGTTGTGTAACTAGTGCCTCCGTGAAGTTCGTCACTGGCCTTAGGGAGTGACGGTATCATCGCTCAGGGGGCTTGGGGGGTTTTGTTGTATGTCCACCATTGTGACATGTTACGTCATAGTTTCGTGTTACCTCCGTGTCGGTTCCATCGGTGTGCTAGCTGCATGCACTTGCTGTTGTACTTGTGTCAAATGATTCTCTAACTTCCTTTGGAAAGCACTAATGAAAAGTGCTATTTCTCTTCTCTATTGTTGGGTTTTTTGTAAAGTTGCTCAAATGCTCTCAGGTATGGCGGCTCTGAATGGAGGACTTGGCGCCACGGGCTTGACGAATGGCACGGCGGGCACCATGGACGCCCTCACCCAGGCCTACTCAGGGATTCAGCAGTACGCAGCCGCGGCACTGCCCACTCTGTACAGCCAGAGCTTGCTGCAGCAGCAGAGCGCCGCGGGCAGCCAGAAGGAAGGTAGGTGCTGGCCCGGCCGGCGGCGGTCACCGTAGAGCAGGGCCCCCAGACACGAGATGGAGCCAGTACCCGCAGAGAAAGCCATTATTTTATTTCTGCTCTTTATGGGGTGGTTTTTCTTTCATCTTTTGGGTTTTTTTTTTTTTCTTTTAAGAAACCTAGCAGGACTCAGCCATTGGTCTGAATCTTCTCTCCTCTCATCAGACTTGTACTTCTTTTATCTTGTAATTTTTCATCATCTTTTCATTTGCCTCCCCTGACGTATTTCTCACCCACTGCTTCTACACAATTGCCTAGTAGTTGCTGCCCTCAAAATCCTGGCAGGACCCCGCTCTCCCAGGTCAGCAGGGACATCAACCCCTCCCTAGTGGAAGGGGTCAGTCGATGGTCTTCCCAGGCATGTCCTAGGGATCTTGGCGCCCCCCCCCCCCCCCCCCC
>NW_023238656.1:0-1164 GCF_002007445.2 Ailuropoda melanoleuca | reverse complement strand
TTTTTTTTAAGTAAATTCTACCCCCAACGTGGGGCTCGAACTCATGACCCCAGGATCAAGAGTTACATGCTGCATGGACTGGGCCAGCCAGGCACCCCAAGCATGTGACTCTTGATCTCACAGCTATGAATTCAAAACCCATGTTGGGCGTAGAGCTTACTTTAAAAAAAAAAAAAGAATCGAGTTGGGATGAAATTTTAGTTTGTTTTCCCATCTATTTCTGTTTTTAACGTTTTGAGGTTGGGATCAGGTGCCTCTCTCCAGAAGAAATTGAGAATCTAAACTCTACACAGATCTCTCTGTACCTTCCATCTCAACTCAGCAGATGTCCCTGTGAGTTAACTGGTGGAGAACTGTCTCTGTGTTTGAAGCTTCTCCATATTTCAGAGAGCCATGCTAACTCACTTAGTCATTAAGGTTTTGATTTTTCTTGTCCCAGCAGGGCACTCTTCTCCTTGTCCTCTACCTATGGCAGTCTTTCTTTCTTGCTTATGCTCCCAGGCTTGGTCAGTGTCTTAGGATAAAAATGGCAGCTGGTCTCTGCTCACCTAGAAAGTGTTAGTTCATCTCTGGAAATCAATCCACAGCTCTTCAGTGCTTTTAAAGAAAACATGGCTTTTAGTTTATTGGTTATTTTCTTATTAAAAGAGGAATAGTGATCTTCTGTGACGTGCTTTATCCTGCTTGGGACTGTAACTCCCAAAGATATACATTTTGAGAACATTTTTCAATAGTGGAGGCTCTTTTATATTTGGGTATAGGAGTGAGTGGAGTTTGGACCGTGAGTTTTTAAAAATTATGACCAATATTGAAGAGGTCAGTATATTTGTGTCCTAAGCCCCACATAACCTTGAGATAAGGTTTACATCAAACAAAATATTTTTTACATACTAGAAAGTTACTACATATGTTGAAAAGTGCTAAACTAAATTGGTGAATCCTAATAAAGAGCTATTTAGGATTCCATAGTATTTGAGAATGACAGGAGAGAAAAAGAACTCATAATTCCTCTTGTTTGACTTTGCATTAGGTCTGACCCAAGGATATCTTATGAGAAATATTATCCCTATAGTAATAGATTTTGATGTTACAATTATAGTAGAAGTTCTTTTAACTGACAAAATTGGGAGAATTGGATCAGTTAATCAGAAGAGCTGATTCAAG
>NW_023238655.1:0-1164 GCF_002007445.2 Ailuropoda melanoleuca | reverse complement strand
TGTGTGTGTGTGTGTGTGTGTCCCGTAAAGCTCAGCACACAGCAGACACTCTAAATGTCAACTTCCTTCTTCCCCCACCTTATCCTCCAGCTTCCCATCCCCCTCACACCACAGAGAGTTTGCAATACACTATTTGAAACTGTCTACATCTGAAGAGTAAGGAGAAATGGCTACTCTCTGGAGGAATGAAAGCTCTGACCCTCCCTGACACAACGTCCAGGAAGGCCTTATTACATCATATATTTAGTTACGGCATAGTCAAGGCATTCTGTATTCATCAGCATTGCGACTAACGTTTTTTAAGACTTTGTGGCCAGAATTATCCTGAAGTACCCTATACCTAACTACTCACTTAATACAACCCTGTGAAATATGTATTATTATCATTTACAGATGAGAAATTAAGGTTCAAAGGTCATATAGCTGGAATCACGTGGAAAGGTAATCTGATGGCAGAGCCCCCACTCCCAATGACCGTGCTACACCCCGCGTACCTACAACATCCTGGGAACCAGGGAAGATGTGTCTTTAGTGAGTCACAGAAACAATAAACTTGTTTAGAGTAGCTCGGGCCTGCTGTATCTAGCTACTCCACAACCCTGCCCTGGCCATGAACCCAGCAATGGCCAACACACAACATGGGGGTTAAAGTCAAGTCAAAGGGGAAATATTGTTAGCATTAATGTGTCTTTTACCTTAGCCCAGAGAACTAAATAATGTGGTACATAAGCACATTGCCTGGGAATCAGAAAAACAAGTTAGAGAAGGAACAAAACAGCAGGTTGGAGCTTGAACCAAGCCTTCTGGAGCTAGACTATAGTTATCTCAGTAACTGTGGGGAAAGAAGAGTTAGAGTGAAAATAAAAGAAATAGAATCCAGTAGTGTCTAGGAACTTATGTTGATGAGATAGTTGTTCTGGTTATTTACTGCTATGTAATGACAACCCCCAAACTAATAGCTTAAGTGGCAACCATTTTATGACACCATATGATTTTGTGGGTCAGGAATTAGGGCAGGGTAGGCTGGGGGATTCTTCATTCCATGTTCCAGATTACTTAGTGGTATTCAGCTAGTGATGGGCTGGTCTGGAGGCCTAGAAAACTGACCATACCTTTGAACTTAGGGTTTGTTATATGATTCATATTTTCTAGGATGATTTCTTC
>NW_023238654.1:0-1164 GCF_002007445.2 Ailuropoda melanoleuca | reverse complement strand
CTGTTCCACTGATCTATGTGTCTGTTTTTGTGCCAGTACTATACTGTCTTGATGATTACAGCTTTGTAATACAGCTTGAAGTCCAGAATTGTAATGCCTCCCACTTCTCTTTTTAAACATTACTTTGGCTATTCAGGTTCCTTCTGGTTCCATACAAATTTTAGAATTGTTTGTACTAACTCTATGAAAAATGTTGGTGGTATTTTGATAGGGATTTCATTAAATGTGTAAACTGGTTTAGGTATTATAGACATTTTAACAATATTTTTTCTTCCAATCCAAGAGCATGGAATGTTTTTCCATTTCTTTGCATCTTCTTCAATTCCTTTCATAAATGTTATATAGTTTTCAGCATATATATCATTTACCTCTTTGGTTAGGTTTATTCCTAGGTATCTAATGATTTTTGGTGTAATTGTAAATGGGATGGATTCCTTGATTTCTCTTCTGCCTCATTATTGGTGTATAGAAATGCGACAGATTTCTGTATGCTGATTTTATATCCTGCCATTTTGCTGAATTCCTGTATGAGTTCTAGCAATTTTTTGGTTGAGTCTTTCAGGTTTTCTACATAGAATATCATGTCATCTGTGAAGAATGAAAATTTGACTTCTCCCTTGCCAATTTGGATGCCTTTTATTTATTTTTGTTGTCTAATTGTTGAAGCTAGGACTTCCAATACTATGTTGAACAGCAGTGGTGAGAGCGACATCCTGTTGTGTTCCTGACCTTAAGGGAAAAGTTCAGTTTTTCCCCATTGAGGATGATATTAGCTGTGGGTCTTTTGTATATAGTGGCCTTTATGATGTTGAGCTATATTCCTTCAATCCCTACTTTCTTGAGGGTTTTTATCAAGAAAGGATGCTGTAATTTGTCAAATGCTTTTTCCACATCTATTGAGAGAAGCATATCATTTTTATCCTTTTATTAATGTGATGTATCACATTTGGTTTGTGATACTGAACCACCCCTGCAGCCCAGGAATAAATCCCACTTGATCAGGGTGCATAATCCTTCTAATGTATTGTTGATTAGCTGCTATCTAGTTGAGAATTTTTACATCCATGTTCATGAGGGATATTGGTCTGTAATTCTCCTTTTTAGTGGGGTCTTTGTCTGGTTTTGGAATCAAGGTAATACTGGCCTCATAGAATGAGTTTGGAA
>NW_023238653.1:0-1164 GCF_002007445.2 Ailuropoda melanoleuca | reverse complement strand
GTCGTGTATTTTGGCCAATTTTGTTTCTCAGTGATATGTTGGTCGTGTTTCACTCACGGTACCAAAGCACCTTGATTCCTGTTCCACCTTCCATAGGCCGAAGTGACTTCAAGGGCTTTACGCTCACCCTTTTTTACTCCGTTCTAAGTGCTGCATCCTTCCCAGGACCATACACGCAATGTGGAATCAGGGTCCCCAGTAAAAAAGGCTGATGTTAGCTGGAGGTGTTTTCCTGGACGCTCTGCTTTATTACCAATAAGAAGGGCACTGAGTCCTCAGAAATCCTGAACCTTTTTATTCATGCACCCTTATTCATGAGAGATGATGTTCATTGATATTTCCCTGGATTGTGTGGTGTCTCAGAGACCACAATGTGGACTCTCAACAGGTTTCCGCAAACACTTTTCCGCATGTTTCCCTATTCACGAAGGGTGATATAGTGCTTAGACGGTCCCTGCACGGTGTTGTTTCTGACAGACATGTTTTTCGCTTTGCATTCCATTGCTACCAACAGTTTTGATAGGATTGCCCAGAAAACAACATTTCGTTGGAAGCTGCTGTTGGCCAAATTGTGTTTCTCAGTGCTGTGTTCATCGTGTTTCACTCACGGTACTAAATCACCTTGATTCCTGTTGCACTTTCCATAAGGCCGATGTGAATTCAGGGCTTTATCCTCACACTTTGTTTTTCGGTTCTAAGTGCTGGAACTTTCCCAGGCCCTTACACCCAATGTGGAATCGGGTCCCCAGTGAAAAGGGTGAAGTAGCTGGAGGTTTTGTCCTGGATGCTCTGTTTTATTACCCATAAGAAGGGTGCTGAGTCCTCGAATATTCTGAACTTTTCATTCATGGTCCGTTACTCATGAGAGATGATATTCGTTGATATTTCCCTGGATTGCATGGTGTCTCAGAGATCACTATGTGGCACCATCCTCAGTCTTCTGTGACCACTCTCCCGCAAATTTCCCTATTCACAAAGAGTGATGAAAGTGCTTAGACGGTCCCTGCACCCATTTGTTTCTGATGGACATATTTTTGACATTTTTGTTCCATTGCCACCAACAGTTTTGATAGGATTTCCCCATGAAGCAAACATTTCGTTGGAAGCTGCTGTTGGCCAAATTGTGTTTCTCAGTGCTGTGTGTGTCGTGTTTCACTCACGGTA
>NW_023238652.1:0-1164 GCF_002007445.2 Ailuropoda melanoleuca | reverse complement strand
CAAACAACAGCAGGGGAAAACAAAGATACTATCTTAAGTCTCTTTTACTTAAATAGTGAATATGACATTGTTCAGGACAATGCAGTCATACTAGGGAGTTTAGATTTTTGATTACTCAAAAGATATTGTTTAAATCAGTGGTTCCAGAGCACAGGGACACAAATTATTAAAGACCTAGGTATTATTGCAAGGACTACATGTAAAAATCCTTATATAAATCAATTTTTTTCCTAGACTGAAGGAATATTAAGTCTTTCCTATATGTATATTATAGTTTTTAAAGTACAAACAGATGCCTTGGGATTGATACATTATAAACATATTTTTAAAACATTCAACTACAGATCATGGTCAAATATTGTCATATTAATAGCTATCAAGTTATTTTTGTATGAGAATCCGCAAATATTTTGATTTCAAGAAGGTTCTTCATTCTGAAAAATTTACAATTCCTACATTAAATAGAACATCTCCTCTTATCCTTACAGGTAATAGATGAACAAAAGTATAATCATTATTTCTTTTTCACTTTCTGGAAATTTCATCTATCTGAAAGTATCAGGTTTGAATCATACTTTATTCTGCCCCTACTATTTCAAGTGACTAGTTACTGAACAGTAATTTTATGCCTAGACCTATAAAAATTGTTTTACATACATAATGTTGTTTATACCTCACAACAATCCCATAAGGTAAGTTTTATTTCTCTCCTTCTATAGAGAAAGAAACTGAGGCTTAGGGAGAGAGAACTTGGCAGATGTGACCCAGCCCTGTTATGCGACAGATCATAAATTAAGCCATGTCAGAATTATTTCATATCTCTGCTGTATGCAAGCCACCGACAGAAAAAAATAATCCTTCTAAATAATGCTAGTGAGACAATCAGTAATTCTTAAATGGAAAAATGTTTATCAAACGTTTACCCATAATGGGTCAATTTTCCCTAACTGCTTATAGTATCTTTTGAAATATTTATTTATTATTGCTCCTTCTATGGAGCAATAGAGGGAGTAAAATGAACAAACAAAAAAACTCTTCAATTTAGATGGGTAGATTCAAAACTAAAAACTCTTCAATTTAGATAGGTAGATTCAAAACAGGTAACTAGATATCAAATATTTGTTCTTTTTTTGAAAAAAGTTTACTTAGTTATTTTAGAGAGAG
>NW_023238651.1:0-1164 GCF_002007445.2 Ailuropoda melanoleuca | reverse complement strand
GGCAGCCTGCTTCTCCCTTTGCCTTCTTTCTCTGTCTCTGCGTCAAATAAATAAATAAAATCCTTTAAAAAAAAGAGAATTCTTGATTTGAGTATAAATTGAGAATGACTTAGTCTAATTTATATGCCACCAGTCCAAGTCACCACTCTCAATTTTTTTTGAAGCTTCTGTTCATTAGTTTTTAATTTTAATATGGTTATCTTTAATCTGACAAACTTATGCTTGATTTTTTAACAGATAGAAGATGTAAACCAAAAATTCAACAATTTGACCAAACTTGAGGAATCTGGATGGCAGAACAACAATAATATAAACAAAAAAGTCTTTCGGGTAAGTATGTGGTTTTTATTTTTAAGCTTTAAAAACATTTAGTTTCAGATTTTTCATCTTTTTACAAATAAAGTTCCATATATTACTTACAGTGTCCTGATTGCCTTTGAAGAAAGAATAAGGAAGTGGTCAACACTAAATTCAGTGTTCTTTCTGGGGGTAGTAAGGGAGGGAGGTAGGGGCTGTAATTTAATTGAGACATCTAGAGGGCTTCTAAGTCACTAAACGGGGAATTTGCATGTTCGTGTTGTACTTCAAACTGTACATCTCCATTCTGATAATAGTGGTACTACATAATAATATAATGCGTAGTCTGTGCCAAGTGTTGTTCCATGTATTTTACTCGTATAAGCTCATTTAATCATCACAACAATCCTGTGAAGTGGGTTCATTCTCCCCATTTTACAGTTGAGGAACCTGATGTCCAGAAATCACTCGCCAAAGGTGGAGCTGAGTTTCAAGGCCAGACTTTCTCATTCCAGAATCTGTTCTTAATCAGTACACTAGGCCACCTCTTTGTTTTATATACTCTTTTGAGTGATTTATTTCAAAATGAAAGAATTCTTAAATAGAGAGGAACAATGGCTCTTTAGAGCATCTCTCTTCTTCCCTATGCTTTATCGTGTAAATTTTCTTATTCCTCTGTAAAATTTGCATTGTTAACATGATTGATGGATTCCATTCTTGTTTCTTTGTTTCTAGTAATGTTTTGAACTCAAAAGTTTTTGGTCAGATGGATGCTTCTCAAAGCACCTTACAATATTGCCAGTTTTTCTTTATATTTTAGAAGAATACCTTTGGTTGTAGAGTCCGATTTCTACATTAGCACTTTAT
>NW_023238650.1:0-1164 GCF_002007445.2 Ailuropoda melanoleuca | reverse complement strand
AATGGATCCGGTATGTGCAAGGCCGGCTTTGCTGGAGATGATGCACCACGTGCTGTCTTCCCATCCATTGTGGGTCGCCCAAGACATCAGGGTGTAATGGTTGGCATGGGCCAGAAAGACAGCTACGTTGGTGATGAAGCTCAGAGCAAGAGAGGTATCCTGACCCTGAAGTACCCCATTGAACACGGTATTGTCACCAACTGGGATGATATGGAGAAAATCTGGCACCACACCTTCTACAACGAACTTCGTGTTGCTCCAGAAGAACATCCCGTGCTTCTTACAGAAGCTCCCCTGAACCCTAAGGCCAACAGAGAAAAGATGACCCAGATCATGTTTGAGACCTTCAACACTCCGGCCATGTATGTGGCTATCCAGGCTGTGTTGTCCCTGTATGCCTCTGGACGTACCACTGGTATTGTGATGGACTCTGGTGATGGTGTCACCCACACAGTGCCCATCTACGAAGGTTATGCCCTGCCTCATGCCATCTTGCGTCTTGACTTAGCTGGTCGTGATCTGACGGACTACCTCATGAAGATCCTGACCGAGAGGGGCTACAGCTTCACAACAACAGCTGAAAGAGAAATTGTGCGTGACATCAAAGAGAAGCTCTGCTATGTTGCGCTGGACTTTGAGCAGGAAATGGCCACTGCTGCTTCTTCGTCTTCACTGGAGAAGAGCTATGAACTGCCTGATGGTCAGGTGATCACTATTGGCAATGAGAGGTTCAGGTGTCCTGAAGCCCTCTTCCAGCCATCTTTTCTTGGTATGGAGTCATGCGGTATTCATGAAACCACATACAACTCAATCATGAAGTGTGATGTTGATATCCGAAAAGACTTGTATGCTAACACTGTGCTGTCTGGTGGTACCACAATGTACCCAGGTATTGCAGACCGAATGCAGAAAGAAATTACAGCGCTGGCTCCAAGCACAATGAAAATCAAGATCATTGCCCCGCCAGAGCGCAAGTACTCTGTGTGGATTGGTGGTTCCATCCTAGCATCCTTGTCCACCTTCCAGCAGATGTGGATCAGCAAACAGGAGTATGATGAGTCTGGGCCTTCAATTGTCCACCGTAAATGTTTCTAAATGACAGTTGCTGCTCTTTGACAAACATAACTTCGCAAAAGAACCAAGACACGAGGCATGGCTTTTTTT
>NW_023238649.1:0-1164 GCF_002007445.2 Ailuropoda melanoleuca | reverse complement strand
AAAACCAAATATTCCAAAGGCTGGGCCAAAGGAGGATTCACTCAAAGGCAGGCTCAAATCCTTGACATGTTGAGAGCAGAAAGACAGCCAGAATGTGCCCGGAGCATAGGAGTTTAAAGAGAGAGGGAGGAGTTGGCTGGAAAAGAGACGGAAGTTCCAGAAAAATAGAGAGTGAAAGCTGGAGTTTATAAGGAACCTACCAGTGATTAATTCAGTATCTGTGGAACTGGCCTTGGTTTGATTGAAGGAAAATATTTGAAAAGGGATTCACTATGTAAATACCTTTTGTGAATTCTTTTTATATGTTGGGACCAAAGGAGGGAAAGTATGAAATCATGCTGAAACGCTCAGCATTGGTCATTACTATCCATGGGCTCTAATGAGTCTATTTCTCCCACCGAGGACGAGGTCAGGCTGAGTTCTGCAGGAGCTCCAGGCATGGACCGTGCGTGGCTCCTTCCGTGCATGTGAGTCGTTCCCCCCAGCACAGTGGAAATGATGGACTCAACAGCTCGAGCCCCCATGCATCCGATTTTGCTACTGCCCGCTGCCTTAGCTCTTGGCTGGTGTCACCAAAAGGGTGACCAGATGGATTTGGTCACAAAGTCAACTTCCAAGATGGGGGAGGGGAGACGTTTCCGTCATTTGATGCTCTTCGTAATGAAATGGGTCTTGGCCCCTTCCCCGTTGGTCCCCTCTCACTGACCCTGCTGCTCTGGTGGAAAAGAGAATTAAACGCTTCAGAAAGAATTTTTATAATTAAAAAAATCTGTCAAAAGAGGATTTTCTACACATCCTGGGTTGAAGATAGGACAGAAGGGATTCCTCCGTGCTTGGGCAGTTGTACGAGATGAATCTTTAGGTTCTGGAAGTTGGGGATCTGGAGACCCACCTCTCTTCACATGCACGCGCACACGCACGCACACAGGGGCACCCAAAGCCTGCACGACTCCCGCGATTCTGCGCTGAGTGGTTTGCAAGCCAACCCCAGTGTAACTTGAGCTTCGGCAGTTAAATAAGTACTTTTTTTTGCCATTCTGCAGCTGTTGCCATCTGCTTAATTTCAATCAATTAACTTTTTCTTAAAAACATGAAGTTTCTTAATGCTGCTGCATTGGACCAATTGTACGGTAAATCGTGAGTGTGAAGGTGACAAATCACTCA
>NW_023238648.1:0-2693 GCF_002007445.2 Ailuropoda melanoleuca | reverse complement strand
TCCCCCCTGCTTGTGTGCTCACTCTCTCTCTGACATGCTCTCTCTCTCACCCTCTCTCTCAAGAAAATAAAGAAAATTTAAAAAAATGTTCATGCCAGTTCCATTCATCTTCCTTAATTATAGAGGAAAAAATGATACANCTTGCTCAGTCGGCTTCTCCTTCTGCCCTTCCCCCCTGCTTGTGTGCTCACTCTCTCTCTGACATGCTCTCTCTCTCACCCTCTCTCTCAAGAAAATAAAGAAAATTTAAAAAAATGTTCATGCCAGTTCCATTCATCTTCCTTAATTATAGAGGAAAAAATGATACAAATTAGTGATTCTTAATAAAATGTTGTATTGATTTTTATGAAGATGTACAGTGCCTATATTTTTAATTGTCTTCAAGTTAATTATTAGCCAAATTTTTCTCATTCATGATATTTTACCTCATAATAAGTTGGTGTCGCTAGATAGAATTGCAAAGTATTTGGTATACTAAGAAGCATTTCCTTAAGACATAGACCTACTTTTACTTCACCAACATCTCTTCCTTAGTTCATACCTATGATTTCATGGTGGAAGTGAGCTTTCATAAACCAGCTGACAAAGAAGGAAAAGAACCTCCAGCTTGGTTCACAGATGGATTGTCTGAATATATGCTACTTCAAGGGAAAAATGTACTACCGCTGTACTATAGCCCCTCACAGGTGGCCATAGAGTATAAGGATGGAGGAATTCTCATAAAGCAAAGTGCTGGGAGAAATACACTTAGTGGTCTACTTTTATATGGTGGGAGAAATGGCCTGCTACACAAGATGAGAATATACATGCCTAATGACTGCTGCAGATGTTTTACTGCTTGGTCAAGGACCCAGAAGGAACCAAATAGGAACATCAGAGTCAAAGTTTGAAGAGGCAGTATACGAATAGATGTATGAGTGTGAGCACAAAGTATGCAAATCTTTGTGTCTCAAATCAAAGTCCGTCAGAAAGGATCCTCCACAGTGAAGTCCTTCCACAACCAGGTACAAAGAACAAGTCATCCAGGAAATATCAAGCAGCTCTGACCTCCTTCACCTTAGTGCCTATACAAAGTGCGCATGAAGTGAGTGGTAGGGATGGAAGCTATACATAAGCCACAAAATATGGACACTCTCCTATCAAGGCCAGTAAAGCCACTGAGATACTGAGGATGCATCCTCAATCAGAGACAAATGCTAAACACTCAGTGTGGCACGATCCTTTAAGAAAACTAAGCAGCATTGACTGCATTCAAATTACTTGCATCATTTGTCCTTTCTGTGATTTTTTTCTTAGATGTGGATTTGACTTCCTTTCTTGAAGAGCCTCTGCCTGTACCACTATCCTTATGCTTATGGAATACCTGATTTACTAATACGGGTCCCTGCATAACATTACCACCCCACAAAGTAAAAAAAAAAAACAAACAAAAAACAAAAAAAAAACAGGCACATGATCGCATGATTCACTGGTCCTACCATATACTGCATCACATTGAAGGAGTCGACTTGATTGAATACATGAATGCAACATTAAAGGATCACCAGGGTTCTCAACCTAAGTACTACTGACAGTATGGGCTAAATAATTCTTTGTTATGGGGAGCTATCCTTTGCAGTGCAGAATGTTTAGCAGCATCCCTGACCCCACCCACCATCCACCAACAAGTATGACAGGTGTGACAACCAGCAATGTCTCCCCACAGTGTCAAATATCCTGTGGTCAGTGGGGGGAGTTACCTCCATTCGAGAACCACTGGAGTAAATGAGGGTCAGTTTGGGGCTACACTGAGCATTTGGGACTCTGTCCTCCAGAAAGTAGTACACATATTTAATCAATGTCCAGTAAAAAGGGCTTCACCCTGAACAGCTAAAATTACAAAAGTCTGAGAATAAGAAACTAGAAGTAAGTTTGGCTCCCCATAATTTCCAGTGATTCACTTGCAGAATTTGTTCTTGCTGCCTCTACAAACTTAAGTTCTGCCAATAAATCATGAGCTACCAGGATGGGAGGAGGAGAAGATTCTATGAGGGAACTAAGAATGGGTTCCATTAAACCTGAAGCTATAACTGCTTCTACTTAGAACTCTCTTGTTGGTGGATCAACAGACAGATAAAGGATTCACTATACTGGTCAGTGTAATCTATTGTAATTATCCATGATTGCTGCTACAAAATAGGGATGGGACAAGTATGTTGGGAATTGAGAGAATTCACTGGGGCTTCTTTTGGTGTTCTCAGGCCCAGTCATATCACTGAACAAGAAAATGCCAAATATGCAGCCTGGCAAGTGCAAAACAACCAAAGGCTCAGAATTATGAGATAAAGATCTAGGTGCTCCCAACTGGCAAACAAATTAGACTATCTGAATCACTCATCAAAGATGAGGGACAGCTAGAATGGGTGGTGACGGGGGAGATGAATCTCTGATGGCTATTCATTAACCAATCTGTGTGAAGTCATTTTTATAGATTGTATTGTACTGTATTTTTATAGATTGTAGGCTACCAGAACATTGAAAACTCAGAAACAGTGTAGACATAATACAGTGAACAAATGGATCTGAATAGATCAAGTAGGGGACTATAGAAAAGCTCTTGGTGCCCTGCATTACATCTACTCAGCCTAACTCTATTTCAGCAACAGCTGCCTAGGCAGCTGCAAGCTTGGATTCATGGTGATGTTAACCTCAAT
>NW_023238647.1:0-1163 GCF_002007445.2 Ailuropoda melanoleuca | reverse complement strand
GCTGTGGATCAAACCTGGGTTTGATCTGGAAGCAGAACTTCCTAGCCCTGTGACCTTGGCCAGGTCTTTCCATTCAGGCTTTCTGAGCACAGCCTTATCATTTATGAATGAGGGAATTAGTATCCTATTCAGGGAATGCTCAAGAGACTTAAGATGTTATACGCAAACAATGCATCATGGAACACTACATCAAAAACTAATGATGTACTGTCTGGTAACTAAAATAACGTAATGATAATAAAAAAAAGATAACGTATCACCTAGCACAGTGTTTGGCACAGGGTAGCCAGGTGCTTGAATTATAGAAACTGAGTTTCCCAGTTTGATTGCGACTCTCTGGAGGCCTGCAATCACGTGGTACTTCGTTAGGGATTCTTCTCCACTTTCTCAGTCTCTCCTCAACTTCTTCACTCTCCGCCCCCAGTTTTATCACCAAAGTCCCAATTGGTTCATATGCTATTTACTGTGCTTAATCAACATTTGGGGTCCTTTTGGTTCTTCCCCAGGAGATATTTGGCTACCGGACCCAGCGCTGCCGGAAAACCCTCTGTCTTGCTGGATCCATCTTCTCATTTGGGATTCTTCCCTTGGTGTTTTACTGGAGACCTGCTTGGCATGTGTGGGCAAATTGTGTCCCGTGTTCCCTGCAAGAGGCAGATGTCGTGTTGCTGAGGACTACGGTAAGTGTGTATCTGACGGCCCTTTCTCCTGGACATCTCATTACAGAATGGCTATGGGTAGATGTGCACACGGCAAGTTCCCTCACAGCCGTGCATTTATTTACCAAGAACTCAATAATTTGTGTATTGTGGGATTTCATTAAGAAGACCTACTTCACAGGGTATTCCTTTTAAACTTGTGAGTCTTAGGAATATTAGAGCCTGAATAACCATCTCAATGGCTAAAAGTAACGGGTAATGTGAAGTAGTTAAGTCAGGCTCCAAGCTACAAAATTCACATGGAAGCATCCCCCATGTCCCGATGTGTCATACCTATCCTAGTCCCCCTGGAGCAACTCTGCAGGAAGGGATGGAGAGGGGTAGGGAGGAGATGGGGAGCACCCCTCTGAGGAGGGTGCTGTCTTCGGCTGATTTGAGAAAGCCATGATTTTTGAAGGAGTGTGTTGCATCCTGCAGATATGCTAGGGTAAAAAAAAAAAAAAA
>NW_023238646.1:2643-2808 GCF_002007445.2 Ailuropoda melanoleuca | reverse complement strand
TTTTTTCCACTGGATGTTTTTTCCTGCTTTGTCAAAGATTAGTTCCCAAAGAGCCGAGGGTCCATTTCTGGCTTCTCTATTCTGCTCCATTGGTCTATGTGTCTGTTTTTGTGCTGGTACCATGCTGTCTTTGTGATCACAGCTTTGTAGTACAGCTCGAAATCC
>NW_023238646.1:0-2544 GCF_002007445.2 Ailuropoda melanoleuca | reverse complement strand
TTCCATACAAATTTAAGGACTATTTGTTCCAGTTCTTTGAAAAATGTCCTCGGTATTTTGATCGGGATAGCATTGAAAGTGTAGATTGCTCTGGGTAGTATGGACATTTTAACTATGTTAATTCTTCCAATCCATGAGCATGGAATATTTTTCCATCTTTTTATGTCTTCCTCAATATCTTTCAAAAGTGATCTATAGTTTCTAGAATATAGATCCTTTACGTCTCTGGTTAAGTTAATTCTGAGGTAACGTATAGTTTTTGTTGCTATTGTAAATGGGATGGATTCCCTAATTTCTCTTTCTTCAGTCTCGTTATTCGTGTATAGAAATGCAACTGATTTCTGGGCATTGATTTTGTATCCCGCCACATTACTGAATTGCTCTATAACTTCTAATAGTTTGGGAGTGGATTCTTTAGGGTTTTCCATATAAGGTATCATGTCATCTGCAAAGAGAGACAGTTTGACTTCTTCTTTGCCGATTTGGATACCTTTGATCCCTTTTTGTCTTCTGATTGCTGTTGCAAGGACTTCTAGTACTATGTTGAATAATAGTGGCGAGAGTGGGCATCCTTGTCGTGTTCCTGATCTTAAGGGAAAGGCTTCCAGCTTTTCCCCATTGAGAATAATGCTTGCAGTAGGCTTTTCATAGATGGCTTTTATGAGATTGAGAAATGTACCCTCTATTCCTACACTCTGAAGGGTTTTAATCAGGAAAGGATGCTGTATTTTGTCAAATGCTTTTTCTGCATCTATTGAGAGAATCATATGATTTTTGAATTTTTCTTTCTGGATAAAATCTAAGACACTGAAANAATGCAACTGATTTCTGGGCATTGATTTTGTATCCTGCCACCTTACTGAATTGTTCTATAACTTCTAATAGTTTGGGAGTGGATTCCTTTGGGTTTTCCATATAGAGTATCATGTCATCTGCAAAGAGAGACAGTTTGACTTCTTCTTTGCCGATTTGGATACCTTTGATCCCTTTTTGTCTTCTGATTGCTGTTGCAAGGACTTCTAGTACTATGTTGAATAATAGTGGCGAGAGTGGGCATCCTTGTCGTGTTCCTGATCTTAAGGGAAAGGCTTCCAGCTTTTCCCCATTGAGAATAATGCTTGCAGTAGGCTTTTCATAGATGGCTTTTATGAGATTGAGAAATGTACCCTCTATTCCTACACTCTGAAGGGTTTTAATCAGGAAAGGATGCTGTATTTTGTCAAATGCTTTTTCTGCATCAATTGAGAGGATCATATGGTTCTTGAGTCTTTTCTTGTTGATATGATGTATCACATTGATTGATTTGCGAGTGTTGAACCACCCTTGCATCCCAGAGATGAATCCCACTTGGTCATGATGGGTAATCCTTTTAATGTACTGTTGGATTCTCTTAGCCAGGATCTTGTTGAAGATTTTGGCTNTTCTGATTGCTGTTGCAAGGACTTCTAGTACTATGTTGAATAATAGTGGCGAGAGTGGGCATCCTTGTCGTGTTCCTGATCTTAAGGGAAAGGCTTCCAGCTTTTCCCCATTGAGAATAATGCTTGCAGTAGGCTTTTCATAGATGGCTTTTATGAGATTGAGAAATGTACCCTCTATTCCTACACTCTGAAGGGTTTTAATCAGGAAAGGATGCTGTATTTTGTCAAATGCTTTTTCTGCATCAATTGAGAGGATCATATGGTTCTTGAGTCTTTTCTTGTTGATATGATGTATCACATTGATTGATTTGCGAGTGTTGAACCATGCTTGCATCCCAGGTATGAATCCCACTTGGTCATGATGGATAATCCTTTTAATGTACTGTTGGATTCTATTAGCAAGGATCTTGTTGAGGATTTTGGCATCCATATTCATTAGAGAAATCGGTCTGTAATTCTCCTTTTTGAGGGGGTCTTTGCCTGGTTTGGGGATCAAGGTAATGTTGGCCTCATAGAATGAGTTTGGTAGCTTTCCTTCTGTTTCTATTTTTTGAAATAGCTTCAGGAGAATTGGTAATATTTCTTCCNTAGGAGAATAGGTATTATTTCTTCTTTGAATGTTTGGTAGAATTCCCCAGGAAAACCGTCTGGGCCTGGAGTTTTATTATTTGGAAGGTTGTTTATCACTGACTCAATTTCTTCATAGTTAATTGGCCTGTTTAAGAAATCTATTTCTTCCTGTTTCAGTCTTGGTAGTTTATAGGTTTCCAGCAAGGCCTCCATCTCTTCCAGACTGCTTAATTTATTGGCCTAAAGCTGAGATAAAAGTTTCTAATAATCCTTCCAATTTCATTGGTGTTGGTTGTGACCTCTCCTTTTTCATTCATAATTTTATTAATTTGGGTCCTTTCTCTATTCTTTTGGATGAGTCTTGCCAGTGGTCTGTCAATTTTATTGATTCTCTCAAAGAACCAGCTTCTAGTTCTGTTGATCTGCTCTACTGTACTCCTGGTTTCTAATTCATTCATGTTTGCTCTAATCTTGGTCAACTACTTTCTCGTGTGTGGATTAGGCCTGTCCCTCTGTTGCTGTTCCAGCTTCTTGAGGTGAGAATATAAAAACT
>NW_023238645.1:267-1006 GCF_002007445.2 Ailuropoda melanoleuca | reverse complement strand
GAGTTTGGTAGCTTTCCTTCTGTTTCTATTTTTTGAAATAACGTTAGGAGAATAGGTATTATTTCTTCTTTGAATGTTTGGTGGAATTCCCCAGGAAAACCGTCCAGGCCTGGAGTTTTGTTACTTGGAAGGTTGTTTATCACAGATNAGAATTCCCCAGGAAAACCGTCTGGGCCTGGAGTTTTATTATTTGGAAGGTTGTTTATCACTGACTCAATTTCTTCATAGTTAATTGGCCTGTTTAAGAAATCTATTTCTTCCTGTTTCAGTCTTGGTAGTTTATAGGTTTCCAGGAAGGCCTCCATCTCTTCCAGATTGCTTAGTTTTTTGGCATATAGCTGTTGATAAAAATTTCTAATAATCCTTCCAATTTCAATGGTGTTGGTCATGACCTCTCCTTTTTCATTCATAATTTTATTAACTTTGGTCCTTTCTCTTTTCTTTGGATAAGTCTTGCCAGTGGTCTATCCATTTTATAGATTCTCTCAAAGAACCACCTTCTAGTCCTGTTGATTTGCTCTACTGTACTTCTGTTTTCTAATTCATTGATTTCTGCTCTAATTTTGGTCAACTGCTTCCTCGTGAGTGGGTTAGGCCTGTCCCTCTGTTGCTGTTCCAGCTTCTTGAGGTGAGAATATAGAAACTGCATTTTAGATTTTTCTATTCTTTTGAGTGAGGCTTGGATGGCTATGTATTTCCCCCTTAGGACTGCCTTTGCAGTATCCCATAGGTTTTGGAC
>NW_023238645.1:0-171 GCF_002007445.2 Ailuropoda melanoleuca | reverse complement strand
AGCAGGATGGTTCTTAGTCTCCAAGTGTTTGAGTTTCTTCCAAATTTTTCCTTGTGGTTGAGTTCCAATTTCAAAGCGTTGTGGTCTGAGAATATACATTGGATAATTTCAATCTTTTGGTATCGGTTGAGACCTGTTTTGTGTCCCAGAACATGATCTATTCTTGAGAAT
>NW_023238644.1:763-1732 GCF_002007445.2 Ailuropoda melanoleuca | reverse complement strand
TGCTGTGGCTGATGTCGTAGACGTTGCTGCCTATGTTCTCCTTTAGGATTTTGATGGATTCCTGTCTCACATCGAGGTCTTTCAACCATTTGANTCATCCATTTGGAGTTTATTTTTGTGTATGGTGTGAGAGAGTGGTCAAGTTTCATTCTTTTGCATGTAGCTGTCCAATTTTCCCAGCACCATTTATTGAAGAGACTGTCTTTTTTCCACCGGATGTTTTTTCCTGCTTTATCAAAGATTAGTTGCCCAAAGAGCCGAGGGTCCATTTCTGGGTTCTCTATTCTGTTCCATTGGTCGATGTGTCTGTTTTTGTGCCAGTACCATGCTGTCTTTGTGATCACAGCTTTGTAGTACAGCTCGAAATCCGGCACTGTGATGCCCCCAGCTTTGTTTTCCCTTTTCAACAATTCCTTGGTGATTCAGGGCCTTTTCTGGTTCCACATAAATTTAAGGGCTGTTTGTTCGAGTTCTTTGAAAAATGTCATCAGTATTTTCATTGGGATAGCATTGAAAGTGTAGATTGCTCTGGGTAGTATGGACATTTTAACTATGTTAATTCTTCCAATCCATGAGCATGGAATATTTTTCCATCTTTTTATGTCTTCCTCAATATCTTTCAAAAGTGATCTATAGTTTCTAGCATATAGGTCCTTTACGTCTCTGGTTAAGTTAATTCCAAGGTAACGCATGGTNTTAATTCTGAGATAATGTACGATTTCTGGTGCTATTGTAAATGGAATGGATTCCCTAATTTCTCTTTCTTCAATCTCATTGTTCATGTATAGAAATGCAACTGACTTCTGGACATTGATTTTGTATCCTGCCACATAACTGAATTGCTCTATAAGTTCTAGTAGTTTGGGGGTGGAGTCTTTTGGGTTTTCCATATAGAGTATCATGTCATCTGCAAAGAGAGACAGTTTGACTTCTTCTTTGCCGATTTGGATACCTTTGATCCCTTTTTGT
>NW_023238644.1:411-546 GCF_002007445.2 Ailuropoda melanoleuca | reverse complement strand
GTGGGGCTCGATCCCATAACGCCGGGATCACGCCCTGAGCCGAAGGCAGACGCTTAACCGCTGTGCCACCCAGGCGCCCCATGTCGTGTTTCTAATCTTAAGGGAAAGGTTTTCAGCTTTTCCCCATTGAGAATG
>NW_023238644.1:0-255 GCF_002007445.2 Ailuropoda melanoleuca | reverse complement strand
GATTCTTGACTCTTTTCTTGTTGATATGATCTATCACACTGATCGATTTGTGAATGTTGAACCACCCTGCATCTCATGGATGAATCCCACTTGGTCATGATGGATAATTATGTACTGTTGGATCCTATTAGTTAGGATCTTGTTGAGAATTTTTGCATCCATATTCCTCAGGGATATTGGTCTATAATCTCCTTTTTGATGGGGTCTTTGCCTGGTTTGGGGATGAAGGTAATACTGGCCTCATAGAATGAGTCT
>NW_023238643.1:0-1163 GCF_002007445.2 Ailuropoda melanoleuca | reverse complement strand
AAAAAAAAAAGTGCTCTGTAGTTACCTAGGTCACAGTTCAAGCCACCATGCCAGTAAAGCTGTACATATATTAAAATGTTGATGATAGGAAAAAGATGCTTGCTTTGTGGGGCTTATTGCAAGGTCCAGTAGGATAATCATATTGTAGAAGTTTGGATTTCTAGAGCCAAGCCATGCCAGCCTCAGCAAAGAATTATGTGTCCCTTGACAAATAGCTCTTAGTGCTTTAATGGTAAAAACTGAACTCTTGACCACAGGACACCAAATAACTGTGTGTTCAGAACTGATAGTTATGAGCTGGTTTCTATCAGACCCAGCAAGCCATAAATTTGAACAAACTAAGAACAGGCCATCATACATTTGGAATGAAACATCCTGGGTTGAGGTTAGACAGGGCTAGACTCTACAAGGAAGTTGCATGATCAGGGAGATCAAACCCACGTGACACCATATTTGTATCAGTGCCCTTTCCCTGGTTTGCAACTATGGTCATGTGAGGGCCACGTCTTATCAAGCGAAAGAGGAAAAAGCCCAAGTTTGCTTTACGATGTGACAACTGCTATGTGAATACAAGCTACTAATGGATGGGTGAAGACATGAGTGGTGCCTGGTCATCCACTTGGCAGGGGACAGAAAAGTAGCTTGAAGTGAGAATGTATACAGATGCCCGCCCATTTCTCAGGACCCTGACAGCAAAAGGGCTAGCAGATCTGAGACACAGACATCTTAAGTAGAAGCATGTTTATGAACACATGACAATGGATGTGAAGTGTGAAGATTACTATCACCCACCAGAAGGCATCTGCCATGGAAGAAGTACTAGACAAAGTGACTTGGCCAGTGGAAGTTGTCAGGCTTCATCCTTGGCCATGCCAGGACTGTCAGGATGGGTACCTGTATGTAATGGCTTTTGTAGCAGAGGTGGTGACTGTATATGAGCCTAAGAGCATGGACTCTCTCTTACCAAGGTCAATCTAGCTACTGTGGCCTCTGGATTTTTCTATTTTCAGTACAGTAACCAATGTTGTATTGTTATTTTTTAGATCACTTTGGCAGTATGGATCAAAACAGAAATATGCATATTCTCTGAAGTAGCAACTTCACTTCTAAGAGTACATACCAGGAAATACTTATATATTTAGACAAAGATTCTATGGTATATA
>NW_023238642.1:0-1163 GCF_002007445.2 Ailuropoda melanoleuca | reverse complement strand
CTTTATCTGCTAACTTAATGCTTTATATGTATTTATATTATTATACTGTAGTTTACTCATTTATGGTTTATTTCTTCTTAGACCCTGAGTTTCTAAAAATGGTACCCATGTCCATCTTTATATCCTTGGAATTACGTAGTATGTGAGTAAAGATGTTCAGAAAATCTTTATTGAGTTAATGTATGAATACATGAATAAGTGAAGACAAGTATTTTGAAGTCATCATGGGGAGTTTAGTAATATAAAGCCATACAAGAATAAAATGGAAGTAGAAAGAACAAATGTTATGGAAAGAAATGGGAAAGTTATGATGTAGATGATAAAAATTAACTGACTTTTCCTACTGAATATTTCTACTGACTATTTCATTCCTCAACATGCAGATTGTCCAGGCTACTGTCATACACTTTGTAGGTTTTATTGTATTTCAGGAGCTGTCAACGTCTTTGAAGATAACTTGTCATCACTGCACAATGTTCTTATATGTAGGTTCAGCAAAACGTGCTCGAGATCAGTGAACAATGGCAAGAATAGTAAGAATAGTAAAAATGTTCTATTTCAAAGGTGAAGTTTACTTACACAAATAAACATATTCTTACTGTATGGCTGAGGAATCACACTCCTTCATAGCTACTCAAAAGAATTGAAAATTTGCATCCACACAAAAACCTGTACATGTATGTTCTTAACAGCTTTATTTGTAATAGCCAAAATTCGGAAGTACCGAAGATGTCCTCCAGCAGGTGAATGGATAAACTGTGTTACATCTGGAAAATGGAATACTATTCAATGCTAAAAAGAAATGAGCTATCAAGCAATGAAAAGACATGGAGGAAACTTACATTCATATTACTAAGTGGAAGAAGCCGATCTGAAAAGGCTACATACTGTATGAGTCCAACTACGTGAGATGTGCAACAAGCAAAATTATAGAGACAGTAAAAGGGTCAGGGTTTAGGGGGAGGGAGGGAAAAAACTGATGGAGCACAGAGGGTTTTACGGCAGTGTAAATACTGTGCATGATACCAAAATGAGGGGCGCCTGGGTGGTGCAGTTGTTAAACGTCTGCCTTCGGCTCAGGGCGTGATCCCAGCATTCTGGGATCGAGCCCCACATCAGGATCCTCCACTGGGAGCCTGCTTCTTCCTCTCCCACTCCCCCTG
>NW_023238641.1:0-1163 GCF_002007445.2 Ailuropoda melanoleuca | reverse complement strand
GAGGTGGGGGAGGTGGGGGAGGGGCATGTGTTCCGGCCAGGGAGCGTCTAACAAGGTTGCTGATTTTTTTATGGACTGGGGGGTTGGGAGAAGGGAGAGGGGAGGGCTAGGAATGAGAAAGTACTGAGTCTGGGTGGGGAAAAGTGGCCCAGCTGAAGCCTGAAGGAGGCCGCTGAATAGAAGTATGTGGGCTAGGAACACAGCCCAGCATTTCAGCTCAGCGGGCTGGGGAGCGCACGTCCTTGACCACAGCCCCCTCCAGAAAGCTGCAGTGTGCTGGCTGGGTGCCAAGTCTGGTGTGCAGAGGGCAGCTTTCCCTTATGAGGTCAGCCAGGCAAAGCCTTGTAATTGGCAGTGGTCAGGCCTGGAGGAGATCACACACAGGAAGCTGGCCTGAAGCTGGACTCTTCACAAATAATATGAGTAGGTCCAAGATGAATGAAGAGACAAGGGCGGATGTTGGAGGGAATTAATTGTCGCAAACGGATCTGAAGCCAGAGTCGAATGAGGCTCCTGCACTGTCAGTTGGACAAGGAAAGATGGCCAAGTAGGTATAATATCCAAGAATGAGAACCAGCAAGCCGTAAGGAGGCTGAGACCAGATCCAGTGGCAAGTGGGACAAACACGTCAACTGGGAAGCCCAGATGAGGATGTGGAAGGTGACTTTCACATATCGGTAAGGTCATTCTTATCATTGACTCCTAAGGAGCATATAGTTCCTAGCTTCTAACCCCCTTCACCCTTTGATCAGAAACATGCAAGTATGTGTGTGAAGGATGTCGTGCCCAGTAGCATTGATAGGCTGGCGATCTCTTCTTCTCCAACGATGTTTGGAGCCCATACCAGACATTCTAGGCAAAGAACACATGCCAACGATTATGAATTCAACAGAGAAGGAAGGATGGCCCAGGAAGAAAGGAAGAGTGAAAGAGATATTGTACAATTGACTGAGCTATGAGCCCTGGCACCTCAGTCTTTAATTTTAAAAGCACTGTGTAATGTGCTGTACTGACGTAACTTTTTTTTGCTTTCTTGGATTTCCCCTAACTCATTTGCCACTGGTCTCAGCACCCCGGGAGGATAAAAATAACTATTCTGCTGCCTCAGGTTTTCTTCCTATAAATAGTTGAAGAAAAATCAGGAAAATCATGTTTTATTTTCT
>NW_023238640.1:0-1163 GCF_002007445.2 Ailuropoda melanoleuca | reverse complement strand
ATATATATATATATGCTGTCCTAGACTTTTCTTCTGTAGACAGTAAGCTGAGTACATATTATAAAGTAATAAGGAGATTATGATCAACAGATATACAAGTTGATCCCGCTTCCATGAGCATCCACTTGTTTGGGTAACATACTCACTTGCTGATAAGATTTGATACTTGTCGCATCTCTTCCATTTCTAGTGTTCTACGTCTCCATAAAGGTAATCCAGACTAAAGAGATACAATGTCCACAGGAATAATAATACATTTGAAGCTAGCCTAGGGTTTCTCAATCTTAGCACTATTGATATTTGGACACGATAAATTTTCGGGGGGACGTCCTGCCCTGTGCATTGCAGGACGTTTATTAGCATACTGGAACTCTAGCCACTAGATGCCAGCAGCACCCCTTCCCCAATATGACACCTTAAAATGTCTTTAAACATTGTCAAATGCCCCTGTGAGCAACATCAACCTCAGCTGAGAATCACTGAGCCAATCTTTACTGAGTGCTTAAAACATTCCACCCCTCTACTAAGTGCTCACAGGAGAGAGCTTCTCATTTAATCTTTCCAAAAATTACTGTGAGGTAGGAATAATCAGTATACCCATTCTACACATTGGGAAAGTTCAAAGATTGCTGAGAGGCATGCCACGGGTAAGTAGTGGAACTCAGGCTTTTCATCTCTACTCTAGACTTCAAGCGGTTGTAGGAAAAAGAGGTAAATTGGGATTTGGTGGCGAGAGCCAAGTCAACACTGAGCATTAGCTAATGTGAAGGCTTTATAACTGCTTTCCAGCAAAGGCCAGCTAGGGACAGCTAGGAATTCCTTATAGGACTTCATTAAGGAGGTAACCCCAGGGCAATCAGAGCTAGTCTATCTTCATTTACTGTCTGTGAGCTTGCCAGCTGTCAGTGGGCTACGTGCTTAAGTAAACAAGAAAGATATGAACAAGAAGATGAAAGCCAAAATTAAATGATTGTTGTTATTATTTGTTCTCTAACATTTAGAAACAGTGAACCCATACAAGGTTAGTCTATTGCCTGTGTGTCAGATTTCAACCTGGGGTGCCAGACTTAAAATCTGATGCCAAATTTCTGATCCCAAAGATCTCTGGCCCACCCTTGCCCTCCATGTCTGGAAGAGCCAGAGGAAGAACGGAGGCAAGCCTA
>NW_023238639.1:0-1163 GCF_002007445.2 Ailuropoda melanoleuca | reverse complement strand
AAGTCGGCAAGTGAGGGAAATAGTTGCAGAATCCATGTGTGTAGACACTGGGGGTTAAAACAGTGAGTGGGTTCGGAAGTTCCAGGCAGTTTAGTGTATCAGGCGAGCGTGCTCACTCCACTTACGTGGAGTTACGAGTACTCTTATTCCATAGACAACAAAGCAATTACGATTAAATGAAACATTGGGAGCAGAGGCTTTGAGAAGCGAAAGATGGGGTATATTAAGACAATGGTGATTCGATAAGCATTCTTTTTTTTTTTTTTTTTCTCCCTTTCCCTTTTCTTTCTCTGCAATTTCTTGTTTCCCTATTTCGGACTTGATTCCCGTTTTCTTTCTCCTGTGACTTCCTGCTCCATTTGTCTCACGTGAGTTTGGGTTAGGCAGGAAGAATAGACACCTGGACAGATGGACATGAGAGACAGAAAATGTGACAAAGCTGCCCATCTGCCCTTTATCTTTACAGAAGTGGTTGGCACTTTTCCAACTGTTTCTTCGGGTTTACCAATCACATTCTTTGATAGAAGTTCAGTGTTACAATGACTAGATGTCACTCTGTTAGACAAGGGAAGAGGCAAGCAGTTTCTCAGTGGTCACCTTGAGAGGCAGCATTACGCAGTCACTAATAGCGCAGACTCTGGAGCGGACCTTCCTGAGTTGGAATCCTGCCTCTGCCCCCTGCGAGCTGTGTGGCCGTAGGCAACTTACATAATCTCACCTGTAGCATCAGCATCTACCTCACAAGTTTGTTAAAAGAACACATGCGATAATTCCTATAAAGCACTTAGGACAGTGACTGAAATAGAAGCAGACGCAATAATTATTAGCTATTAACTAGAATTTTAACTCAAATCTTTTATGTTTTTGTATTCAACTACACAGACTCAAAAGAATTTTTCTTTTCTCCAATAAATTATTCTAGATGGCTGGCATTTTCTGTTAACACATTCTATACCCAATTTCTGTAAACATAATACTGAAACGCATATAAAGATCCAGCTTATGGACATGCATAAGTCACACAGGGTAAATATCTGGCCTGACTTTCAGAGTGTTCCATAACCTGAACCCTTCATACCAAGCTAGCTTTATTTCTATTTTATTCCTCAGCTTGTTTCTACTTTCTTCTGTAACATCCTTGATAAATGACAACCACATTTTTT
>NW_023238638.1:0-1163 GCF_002007445.2 Ailuropoda melanoleuca | reverse complement strand
GAGAGAGGGAACACAAGCAGGGGGAGTGGGAGAAGGAGAAGCAGGCTTCCCGCTGAGCAGGGAGCCCGATGGGGGGCTCGATCCCAGAACGCTGAGATCATGACCTGAGCCAAAGGCAGACACTTCACAACTGAGCCACCCAGGTGCCCGTGCATCTTCTGTTTATTCTTAAATAAAGTTCAGCATGAATGTTGACAGGTCACTCCACCAAGACATGTCACCATATATAGCAATCTTATTTATCGTTAAGTACAATGATATATTTTGACCCTCGGCTCATATAATATCTCTTTAACATTTAGAACATTTAGTAACATTCCATATTTTTGAAACACCCTTGTCCTTTGATTCCTATGACACTATATTCTTCCAGTTTTACCCATCTCCAGCCTCCATGTCATCTCCCATTTAGGTTCTTCATAAAATTAAAGAGTTAAATGTGTAATTCTAAAATCTCTCAAGACTTATGTATGTTTCTATGTACTTATGGTCATTATAATTTATGTATTATCTCTTAACTAGGCTCTACTAAGATGTTTAATTATGAAACTGATCTCAGAAGGTTTTATTGATAGCTGCTAATGGAGGGATCTTGAGACATGTTTTAACCATTAATATCATTGATTTTCTAGAACCTCTAGACTGTACTGCTGATCCCCAGTTTTCCTCAGGCACAGGTATGATACATCATTTTCTTATAGTTTACTTTCAACAGCTACATATAATGAAAGAGGGCAGACTTATTTCTCCAGCTGGAGTTGTTGCAGTGACTTTTATTATGTATACAATGTGTTTATATAACTATAAAAAATTATGTGCAGATATTCATGTATATAAGAAAATATATAACCTCTCTATGAAATAGTTAGGAAAAAGGGATTACCATGTAGAAATTCTCATGGATGATTGAGGTTAGAGAGCAAATACACTAAAAACAGCAATAGAGATTCTTCAAAGATTTGTAAGAAAAGTGAGGCAGAAGAGACAAAAAATAAAAGGCTTTGCAATTTAATATATAAATTTAAGCTATTACCTCTGAAAATGCCACAGCAAGCAATTTATTACAAATGTCTTGAGACAGTGTACAGTAGAACAATTGAGTCTACTGTGATTGGGGTGCCTGGATGGCTCAGGTAGTTAAGCATCTGCTTTTAGCTCTGGTC
>NW_023238637.1:0-12359 GCF_002007445.2 Ailuropoda melanoleuca | reverse complement strand
TGTCCACAACAGCCAAACTATGGAAAGAGCTCAGGTGCCCAATGACAGAAGAATGGATAAGGAAGATGTGGTATATATACATATTGAAATACTCCTCAGCCATCATCAAAAAAAAAAAAAAACACAGCAATCTTGCCATTTGCAATGATGTGGATAGAACTAGAAGGTATTATGCTAAGCAAAAGAAGTCAATCAGAGAAAGACAATTATCATATCATCTCAGTCATATGTGGAATTTAAGAAACAAACAGAGGATCATAGGGTAAGAGAGAAAAACATAAATCAAGATGAAATCAAAGAGGGAGACAAACCATAAGAGACTCTAAATCATAGGAAACAATCTGAGGGTTGCTAGAGGGGAGGTAGATGGAAGGATGGGGTAACTGGGCGATGGCCATTAAGGAGGGCACGTGATGTAACGAGCACTGGGTGTTATATAAGACTGATGAATCACTGACCTCTACCTCTCAAAATAATAATACATTATTTGCTAATTAATTGAATTTCAATATTTTTTAAAATAAGACTGTGTACTGGTATTTAGTCTTTTACATGATATTGATGCCAAACAGATATAATCAGTGATTCATGATAATGATAACTTTCAACAATTCTCTAATTAATAAGACAGCTGTAATGTATAACATCTGTAATCTCAAATTTGAAAAAGTGCTGTCAAAACCACATAATTACTACTCATCACACAGACTCTTCAATTTCTCTGTTACTCTGTTCTGCCTCTCGGGTAACTTGACCCTTGGGAAAAAAGCCAATGTTCATAAAACTCCTAATGTCTATAGACAGCCAATAATGGAATAGATATTAGTTATTAATGCCTAATCCTATAATACCATTCCTAATGGTAAGAACTATTTATAACTATATGTATTAATTAATAATGATGAATCTAAAAGGGAGTGAATCTCTCTGTGGTTCTCAATCCCTTGAAGCTGCTCAAGGTGAAAACCAGAGCCTGGGCAGGTAGGTGGAAACCCCATCTTTAATTCTCCAGCATCTGGTTCCATAATCACCTCCTTTTTTACGTTCCCCCCATCTACTTCTCTTCCAGTCACCCTTTTCCTTTGTTAACTCACTTTATTTGAATGATTTTCAATCACGTTGTTTTACATCCTTCTGGTCTTATTCTCAGACTTAAAACTGTATGATAGATGAACATAAAATATTCCTCAAAGCTCTAGTAGCTTTTGAAAATAGTATGTGAAGTATATTGGGTCTCCCATCTCCTTTTTCTCTGAATATTGAGATCAGAAAAACAAAAAGCAGTATCTATGTCTTTGCTCTTCTATTCCCACTGAAACAACATGAAAAAAGCATGCTAGCTTTCTGTCTGCCAGATTTATTCAACCACTGTTGCCAGTCTGAAAACTCTAGGTCTGTTTCCTGAAAATCATCAAAATTATCATAATAGATAACACTTATTTAGCACTTGGTGTATGTCCAAGCACTTTCTGATGTTTTCTTGTTTCAACTCATTTCGTCCTCAAGACACCTATAGGAGATAGAGACTGTTAGTACCTGCCTTTAATAGATGAAGAAATGAACACATCTGACAGCTGAGAAACTCACAGAGAACACACACAGCAGGTAAACGGGGGATCTGGGGATGGAAACAGTTTGGTCCTTGTGTCTGTGAACTCAAGCGCTGTGTTTTGCTGTGTATTGGAAATGGCTCCTATAGGAGGGTTTCCATTCCCTCAATTTATTTTGACACATTTGTTTCCAAATTTAAAAAATCAATATTACTTCTAAAAGTAGAGCAAATAAAGTTGGGGATAAAGAACCAAGCATAAGATTACTTAAAATCCTACCACCTGTATGACAACAGACGATAGCTTCACTTTTGGTGAACATAACATATAATGATATTGAATCACAATGCTGCACACCGGAAATTAATGTAACACTGTATGTCAACTACATTCAAATTAAAATATGTTTTTCACCCCAGCACCTGTAGAAATTTGGGGAAATTCTAAACCTCTACTCATGCAAATGTCATTTGTACTCCCCTCCTCCAGTAAAAATATTTTTTTACTACACTTTTCTGGACTTATCAATATCATTCCATGCTCATTAATGTAGACTGAATGACCTTTTAAAAACTGAATATATCCACATAATCAGCCCCTTATCATTAAACATTTAATATTAAAAGAAATATTAAAGTAAAATAACATTATACGTTTTCTGTATTTGTCTATTTTCTTTCAATTAATTCCGAGACCTAGGATTACTGAGTTACGGTTAAAATATTTTTTACTTTTATGACTCAACTGCCTTCTGGAATGACTGTACCACTTCACGTTTCCCTTCAGCTGAGAACGAGAAGCACTGCTACCCCCGTTCTACAGCAGCAACAGGCTTATTGATTCCGCTGTGGAGAAAACATTAAAATGGAATGTGCTTTCTGAATTTGAGGTAAATGTAGAAAGTCCTCTTCCATCTCTAGCTTTAGAAGGTCATTCATAATTCAATTTATTAAAACTTTACAATTTCATTTTTACATTTAGCCTTCTAATCATCTAGAATATACTTTGCTGTGAGATGTATAGTAAGATACTTAGAAGTTTATGTTTCCAGTGTTGAGCTACATGTTTGATAACCACTGAATGCTCTGAATTTAGTATATAGCCCTCCATTATCAGATTTAATTGTATTGCCCCCTTTATCATATACTAAGTTCCCTAAATTATATCACATTCTTAACTGCATTTTGTTCTATTTGTCCATTCAACTTCAGTCAAATTGATCATTGCTTAATTAGCACAGGTTTATGACATATCCCAATATCTTACAGAAAGTATTCTCTTTTCTCCAACTGGCACCCACTTCATTTCTTTTTCAAAATATCCCTGGGCTTTGAAATGGACGTTTAGATATCTCTGTAATGCTCCAAAACATTTCCGCTGGGCTTTTAATGGGCACTGCAGTTATTGCTCAAGATGGTTCAGGCAGAATGGATATTTTTACAACTTCGTGTCTTTTTTCTCTATTTGCATGGATTCATTTCCTATTTTAATCTGCATTTCAAATGTTTTAAAAAAGTTTGTTTTTTCAAATGCGTGCATATATTACACATTTGACTTCCAAATGAGAGCTTTTTAATCAAATTTAAATAAACTATTTGCTGTTTATTATATTTATTAAAATAATCTTGTTAGATTTATTTCCTCATTTAATTGTAAGCTTTTGACATGGATAATTGTATTTTTTGTGAACGATTGTAGGTTTGATACTGTTCTTTTGAGAATATTATCTGATTTAATCTTTCTGCTATGGTAAATGATTGAAACATACTGCTGCAGGTTTCCTTCTTTATGTTCTTGGTTTCAATGTTTCATCGATAATCAGACATTGACTACCAGTTTAAAAATTCTCTTAAAATCATCATATTAAAAATTTTCCTTAATCTTCCTATTTTACTAAGAGTTTTTGTCAGGGATCAATTTTGAAATTTATCCAGTGATTGTTTAGTACACCCATTCCCTAAAATGTTTATGGCAATATCCTCTGAAGCCAAATATTGCTCATCTCTTCTCATGGCTTTATGTGATATGCTGTGGGATCAAAAATTTGTTCTTGCTAGACCCACCAAAGCCTTCAAGGAAAGGCTCTGGGTGTTACTTGATCTCTAGATAGATAGATATGGAAACAGATCATAGAACGGACTAGACATGAGGGAGAATGGAACAGGAAGATCATTTAGGAACCTCTTCAATGGTCAAGATGGGCAACTATGTAGACCAGACGTAAAAGACAAAATGACAATAGAAATGAGGAAGGAATTGAAATGAAAAATAGTTGAGAGTAAACATTGTGTGACTGGCACTGCAAATGCTAAGGACAGAAAACTACCCAGGTATCTATACTGGGTACTGGGGAGAATGGTAATGACATTTATTAAAACATTGCAGTAAATTAAAATATTAAAAATTTGGTTTTGACATATTAACTCGAAGATGGAGGTGGAACTTCCATTTGTATATCCCTCATACTGCTTTGGATATATTACTCTGGAGCAAGGGATAAAGCTACAGATTCAGAATTCAACATGTAGGAACTAGTTAAAATGAGTAAACTGATATTGAATAAAACTTTTCCCCTCTGGGCAACAAGAATCCTCACAAGGGTTTTAAAAAGATACAAGTGGAGGGGTGCCTGGGTGGCACAGTGGTTAAGAATCTGCCTTCAGCTCAGGGCGTGATCCCGGCATTATGTGATCCAGCCCCACATCAGGCTCCTCCGCTATGAGCCTGCTTCTTCCTCTCCCACTCCCCCTGCTTGTGTTCCCTCTCTCACTGGCTGTCTCTATCTCTGTCAAATAAATAAAATCTTTAAAAAAAAAGATACAAGTGGAGGTATATAATGTAAGATTCATATTTTTAAATCCTTTCTGTCATCAGACCACGGTAAACTGGCATATAAGACTTTGCTGAGTGACTGGTTAGAAGAGATGTTTCCAACATACCTTAAAAAAAAAAAAAGAGCAAATACTTATCACAGATTCTGAGTCACACCAGAAATTAAGGTTGAATAGAGGAAAAATGATTGCTGTGTTAGTAAAAGGTACAGAGAAGTCAGAAAGGCAGAAGAATAACTAGGAAAAGGCTATCATAAAAATGGTCTGAATGCATTCAACCAATTAACATAAAATCTGCTTATAGTTGATTAAAGAAGTTCCAGCTTATTTTTCTCACATTACGAGAATAAATCTGAAGGGAGACTATTGCAGGCTTTAATGAAGTGATTCAACATGACTTTGGGTTTCTGGGTCCTCTCTAAATTTTTACTGTATCATTTGTATTATATGGGCTTTACGACTTTGCTGTTGCTGCACCTTTAAGCATGTTATTGTTATTAAATGTAAAAAAAAAGATCATGAAAAGAAGCTTCTCTACATGAAGCTTTGTCTTTTCATTTGGAAGGAAAGCTCTCCAGACAACATTGGTTTACATCTCATTGAACATTTCTTGGTCACATATCCTATCTTAGATTAGTTCATGGCCAGGGAAAATGGGATTATAGTAACTGGTTTAGAAAAATCATATATCATGCTCTCAACTTGGAAGAGATCTACTGTCTTCTCAAATCTAGAGATTTCAGCCAACCACTAGAACAAATGGAATTTCTATTGGCAAGCAGTGAGAAGACGACTGGCTTTATAAATCCAAGTAGCCAAGGGCAGAGCAAGTTACAGAATTAGGGGTATGATAAACAGCATCAAATCCTGCAGAGAGATCAAGGAAAATGATGATGAAAAGCTGATTATTGTATGATGTGTTTGGAATCCAGAGTATCTTTCTATGAACAAGGAATTTTGGAAACTGAATTCTCTTGGCCTACTAGAGAACAAAGAGTGAGGACTGCCAATGAGGAATTAGGGAGAGAAAGAAAATCAGGGGACACAAGATTTAGAGATCTGATTTTTTTAAACATAATTTAACTAGGTAGGTGCACCTGGGTGGCTCAGTTGGTTAAGTGTCTGCCTTTTGCTCCAGTCACGCATGATCTCATGGTCCTAGAATTGAGCCAAACCTCAGGCTCCCTGCTCAGCGGGGAGTCAACTTGCCCTTCTCCTTTTGCCCTTCCCCCACACTCAGGCACGCTCCTTGTCTCAAATAAATAAATAAAATCGTTGAAAAAAACCTTAACTATGTAAATAGGTAAAAGGAAGCAAAAAGTAGAAAAAGTTTAACTGATGGATCCTTAGGGAAGATCCAGCATATCCTGGAAGGTTCCAGCCTTGAAGAGCACAGTGCCATGGTTAGAAGCATGCATTATGGTGTCCTAGAGCTCTAGATATAAGTCCTGGGTCTGACACTTGATCCCTCTAAGACTCAGTTTCTTCATTAGCAAAATGAATGTAAAAAAAGCATTTCTTACATAATTCTGTGAGTTTAAATGAGATAATGTGCTTCGTACAAAGTTTTGCATAAATGCAATCTATTAATCCTATCATTGTTTAATTAACAATTTTTACTTACAAGTATTCAGTCTCTGTATCTAACAGTTTAACTGAATATAGAGGGACATACCATGACAATAGTTATGAATCAAAATTATGAATAATCACAATCTGAGCACTTGACTTCCATGGTAAATTATACAAGATTAAAAAAAAACACATATACAAGGTGAAACAAGGTGAAAGGCATTAAACTGTTTTGGCCTAAAGATCTCTATGTGACCACTGAAATAAATTTAGGTAAGGAGAATCAGCAAATTATTGTGAGAATATCACTGTGAAAATTGACAGTAATAGCTGAGATTGTTCAGGTGACAGAACACCAAGTAAGTGGTCAAGGGAAATGTCTAGTAATCCTTGAGAGGCAAAATAAAAAGAACTGAAAATGGAATAGAAGGGAAGTTGGGGCGCCTGGGTGGCACAGTGGTTGAGCTTCTGCCTTTGGCTCAGGGCGTGATCCCAGCGTTAAGGGATCGAGCCCCACATCAGGCACCCCTGCTATGAGCCTGCTTCTTCCTCTCCCACTCCCCCTGCTTGTGTTCCCTCTCTCGCTGGCTGTCTCTATCTTCTGTCAAATAAATAAATAAAATCTTAANNNAAAAAAAAAAAAAAAGAAGGGAAGTAACATCATTTATCTCCATCTAAAATATTAAAAAATTTCCTTCTCTTTTTTTGTAATCATTCTCTTGATCACCATAATGTTTCCATATCTTAATTTCTTTCTTATCCAACTAAATGATTTCTAATTTAGGAGATGTACCCCAAAGAGCAAACTAGCAAGAAATAGGAAATTTACATTTGTGCCACTGACTGTGTCTTTTTAATCATTTCCTATCCTCAGGTGATTTGAAAATCAACTCTTCCAACCAAGTCAATGGATGGATTAGATAATTCTGTGGTTTCTGAGTTTGTGTTGCTGGGACTCTCTAGTTCTTGGGAAACTAAAGTTTTTCTCATGTTGATATTTTCCTTGATCTATTTAGGGATCACCCTGGGAAATCTCTTCACTTTCTTTTTGGTAATTTTTGATTCTCACCTACATTCTCCTATGTACTTCCTGCTAGCCAATCTGTCACTCATTGATGTGGGGCTTGCCTCTACCACAGTCCCAAAGATGACCAGGGACCTTTTAAATGAATACAAGCTCATTTCTTTCCAAAGCTGCATGACACAGATATGCTTCATCCACATCATGGGAGGAGTGGAGATGGTGCTACTCATAGCCATGGCATTTGACAGGTACACAGCAATCTTTAAGCCTCTTCACTACCTGAACATCATGAACCCTAAAATCTGTGTTTCATTTGTAATTGCTGGCTGGGTCATTGGGGTGATCCATGCTATGTCTCAGTTTGCTTTCATTATAAACTTGCCCTTTTGTGGTCCTAATGAAGTAGACAGCTTTTACTGTGACTTTCCCAGGATCACAAAACTTGCATGCACAGATGGAGACAAGTTTGAGTTTATTATTGCTGCCAACAGCGGCTTCATGAGCATGGGCACCTTCTTCCTGCTAATCCTTTCCTACATCTTCATTCTGGTCACGGTCTGGAAACGTTCTTCTGGAGAATTATCCAAAGCATTTGTCACTCTGTCAGCTCACATCACTGTGGTGGTTCTTTTTTTCACTCCATGCATGTTTCTCTATGTCTGGCCTTTCCCCACATCATCAATTGATAAATACCTGTTCATTGCTGACTTTGCTATCACCCCCATTTTAAATCCCATCATATATACATTAAGAAATAAAGACATAAAGGTAGCCATAAAAAGACTGAGCACACAGGGACATTATGCCAGACTTTGCTAACTGGCTCTATCTTTGGAGCTCCAAAACTATACATCCATCTGCTCTTTGGACACCTCTACTCAGGCATCTGACATTTAAAATAGACAGAACTGGACATATTATCTACCTCATGGAACAATATTCTACTGCTTCTGTAGAGCATTTATTCATGACCTTGGCTACCATGGGAGATGTGAATCTACCGTGTAATGGTATTATTTTATTATTTCAGCAGACAGCAGTAATATTTACTAAATAATATTTTATAATTGAAATTGTGGTCATTTTGACAATAAGCAAGAACGTAAGAAAATCCCTTCTGCTTCCCATCAGTACAACCCTGCTTGGGAAAGTCAGGAACTATTACACTGAATGGTTATATATGTAGGAGTAGTAGCTCTACTTAGTTACTTAGGTTGGTTTCCCTTAGAAGGTCCAAAGACAACACTGTATTGCCTGTAGTTGATTTGGAAGCTGATTTTTGGATGCACCAGTAAGGGAACAGGGAAGTGGTGTTGAGAAAGGAAAGATGATTATGTTGGTAACATAAGTGGAGTGCAAGCAAACCATAGTCCTCCAGGAGACTGTATAGATTCTGTGATTTAGAATTATGCCCACTGAAGGGCAAGGTATTTGAAGCATTTCTTCATTTGTAGAGTGTTCATTAATTCCTTATCATGCCTGGCCTTTCCCACAGCAAATATTGTGTATCGGTGTCAAGAAGCCAGAGACAGGCAGTGAGACAGAATTTCTGGTGCTGACAGTAAAGAACCATTTCCAATAAAAGTAAACTTAAAAGCAGTCTCCCAATATTGCTTTGTAACTTAAAGAAGTACTACTTAAACATTTTACTCCAATGCACCCCAAACTGGTAATTGAGCACAGAGAATTCTGTGATATAAAATATTTCTCTGCTTTCCACAATTCTCATAAAACCAGCAGTTCAAAGTAGGCCACTCAGCCATGAGCATGGTTCTGCAAGTCATGACCAGCCTGGGGGATCACATCCCACAACTGGCCATCACAGGCTACCCACAAAAGCCTTCCGACCTCCTCCAAAAACACGAAGTGAAAGCTTGATTCCGATCCAAAAACTGTAGACATAGATGAAAATAAAGTTAGATTTTTCTCACACCTACAAAAAATTCAAATGAACCGAAAGATATTTTACATCCAACTCTAGAACTGTTATGATAAAATTCACTTTGGTTTTTGGCTCTGAATTTCAGAAAAGGCACACTAACAAATGATTTCGCAATTTAGGGGAACTTTTCAAGAGGTCCCAAGAGACGCAGCATGGATAACCCGTCTATAAGCCTTTCTCTATCCACAACACAGAGCTCTAATGTTTCCCACTCAAGACGTTACTTTATGCAAAATAAACACATCCTTTCCTGAGGATAACACTTGTTATCTGATAAAACTTGTCCAAACAAAATGTATTGTTTTATCATGTTCTGACTGTATTTAAGCCCTTAATAGATTTAGGACTCAGCTTTTTTTCCACGAAGAAAACTCTGATCCTAGATAATGATGTCTCCTAAAGTAATACATCTTATACTCTATAATAAACTCTTAACTTCTCTCTTACTTATCTTCCTCCCTCACATTTCAACCAAATGTCACAGTATTTCAAAACCAACTTTCCATATATATCAAATTGGATGTTTCTGGAAGTTTTTAAAACAAGTTTTAAAAATTTTATTTATTAGACAGAGAGAGAGAGAGCACAAGCAGGGGGCGCAGGAGAGGGAGAAGCAGGCTCCCCCCTGAGCAGGGAGCCTGATGTGGGACTCGATCCCAGGACCCTGGGATCATGACCTGAGCCGAAGGCAGAAGCTTAACTGACTGAACTACCCAGGCACCCCCATTTCTGGAAGTTTTACAAAGTTTCTGGAAATATCAAGGGTTTCTTCTCAGGTAATTCCTGGAATGTCTGGACTCTAGAACAAAAACTTTCCTGCACCAAAACGGATGCCTCCTGTACAGTCTTAGAGCTCCCTACTTATTGACATTTAGGAAAGACTGTTCTCACTTCATGATTTGCAATTGTCCTGTATGAAGAGATGGTCCTAGACAGAGATTTATAATGTCAGTTACCAGAAATGTCCAAACAAAAAATTGGCTGCTAATAGTGTTGTTCACTAATAGTTTATGTCAGGAAGAATCTGAATGAATTATATGGAGGGAAGCCTCTCAGAATGCTATGAAAACCCGTTATTTTCCATGGAAAAGGAGGAAGCTCTTAGAACTTAACAGAATCAGAATCGCATCTTAGAAGTAGGAATCAGAGGACCTAATATGTGTACCCAAGTCATGCTTCTTTCCAATTTTGTGGCTTCTTGCAAGATATACTGAGATACATTTCAATGTAAAATCCATTTCATGGATCTCCTTTTGATCTCCGCATATATTCACCCCCTCTTTTAGGAGAGTTCTGTCTTGAATATTTGAAGATAAAAATATTAACTCTTGGAACCTAAAGATCTACTTCTTCAACCTTAAACATCTTGCATTTCTAAAATTTATTACTACAGTATTCTTTACCTGGCTAGTAACATAAATTAATTTTACAATATTATCAATACTCTGTGATTTGTAAATCAACATAAAACAGTTTCAACACCTTTCAAGGAAAGTGGTAAGGGTTTCGAGAAACCAGGCATGGACTTTGGTGTCAGCTGTAGCACTCTGGGTCTCTTTCACCTGAGGTGTCCTGATAGGCTGTGCTCTATGAAAACGGTCAATAAATCCTTTTGAGTTTACTAGACAAAATTAGATCCTTCCAACCGCCTCTTTGTGTGCTGACAATCAAGCACACTAAAAAGTAGCTCACGATGCCTTGCTTTACCACACACCCGCAGGAAACAGCAGTGATAAAAATTAAGCCATAAACAAAAGTTTGACAGTTACGTTAATTAGGATTGGTAAATTATGCCCCAGCCACTGTGGCCATACACTTAACCCAAATTGATACAATTTCAGCATTAAGTGTGTTAAAGGTATTTTTATAATAAAGTTAAATTTTAATTAGCCTGCAAAGTGCTACAACTAAATAGAAATAACATACAAAAGTGACTTTAATATTCCTGACTACATGATAGCTAAGATCCAAACTGAGAATAGATACCCCTTATGCTTAGCCCCAAACTCAGATAATTACTATCACAAAATTATTCATCAGAGTACTATCAGCAACAGCCTGAAACTCAAAGGACTGGGCAAGCTTATATCTCTTCAGAGGAGCCTGTTCTATAATTGGTAAAACCCAACAAATCTTACCAAATCTTGCTAATACAGTCTATATACCACCACCTTCAACAAACCCCAGAAAGGAAATATAGTAAGCACAAACATGAAAACATTAAAATGTTAGGTCAAGCTGTCGCTTATGAGATAGAAAGAAATGGGCTACATTTCCTATTCCAAAAACATTAAATTTTATACTAAAGTCTTTATGAAATTAAAAACTAAAAGAGAATCGAATAATAAATTAGGATGAGAGAGCTTAATTGAATTAGGCCATGGTGCACAAACATCACCTTCCTTAAATACCAAAACTTATGTATGACTCATTAATAATCATTATATATGTAAGAGAAGGTAGTAAGGTAAACATCCTAGAAAGTGTGTTTGGACAGATCAAAGTGTACTTTAAATAAAACACCTAGTTTACACCCAGGAGATCTCATTTATTATGAGCACTTGAACAAAAGCTAGCCCAAACTTACCAGACTCAAATTTTTAAAAGATCTGATTTTTCTGAGAGAGAGTTCTCTTGAGTGAGAGCATGGGGTCGGTGGAGGGCTGGAGGAGGCAGAAGAAGGGGGAGAAGCTGACTCCCGCTGACCAGGGAGAACTATGTGGGGCTCAATCCCATGACCCTGGGGTCATGACCTGAGCCTAACGCAGACACTTAATGGACTGAGCCACCTGCTGCCCCACCAAACTCAATGATTACAAATGAATTAAACAAAACACTTATTGAAAATTAAAAGTAGAGCAGATGAAAATTTTAATCAGCGCTATAGAGAAAGTATATAAAAGAATGATAAAAGAAATATTAAAAGCACTAAATAGCAAAGTTTACCTTCTTTTAGTTTTGCATAAAGATTTACCTAGAACGATTAAAGAGAACTTAACTGCCCTGAAACCAGGTGCACTACCTACAAACAGTTTAAAGAACAAACTCACCTATGTAGCAAAATAGTGAGAAGATTTATAGGATAGAGGTGAAAAGCCTGTCAAGCCTGGTGATAGCTATCCAGAACAGACTATCTGATAGTTATCCAGAACAGAATTTTAGTCCAACTTTAAACTTACCCTAAAAAATAATAATTTCGACATAAATTTAGATACAAACCTAAGGTACAGCCTTTAGATATAGGATACAATCTTTGGAGAGTAAGTATAAACAACACCGTAGTTGGCCTAGAAGTAGCCACCAACTGAAGTATTCAAGCTCAACCGTATATTCATCTAAATTCCAACACTAAAGACCAACTCCTAACCTAATACTAGATTAATCTATTCATTAACAGAAGCTATACTGTTCATCTGAGTAACATGATTTATTTCTCCTTG
>NW_023238636.1:0-1163 GCF_002007445.2 Ailuropoda melanoleuca | reverse complement strand
GAGCCTGATGTGGGTCTCGATCCCATAACGCCGGGATCACGCCCTGAGCCGAAGGCAGACGCTTAACCGCTATGCCACCCAGTCGCCCCCTCCCATTAACCCTTTAGTTTTTGTTGTTGTTCCTCACTGAGCTAAGTGTGTGGTTCTCAGGCAACAAAGCTATGGTCTCCTTCCGTACAACGTTGAGAGGCTAGTGGAGCTCTGTGTGGCGGAGAGTAGAGGGTGGTGGGGCATTTTCAGAGGTACTTTGAGAAAAAAGCAGCGCACAAGATTATACTATCCAGCACGGTCCCATCATCCTCTGCAACACGTGAGGCACACAAGGGGGACTTGGATTCTCTTGCTGTGGGTGGATTATAAGTTTTCGTGAGCACGGAAGCCAGTGTAAGCACTAGGAATAGATTATTCATGACATACGTTAAGAATCCCATCGCTATGGCTAATAATGACTAGTCCGCCGGGAGACTAAAGATGAGTGAAGAGATTATAAAATGACATTGCTCTCATTTCTAGGATTAGGGGAGCTCAGGTACTATGGAAACGAGGGTGCTTTACCCAGTCTTGAGGGTGTGCCTGGAGCTTGAGGTGTGTGGGAAGTACACCGAAGAGGAAGTACAATGCACGGGCAGTACCAGATCATTGATCTCCTCCACCCGCTTGAAATTGTGATAATTTCTGTCAGCAATTCGAAGCCACGGAGGAGTAGTAACTTCTAGCAGAAGAGTGACAGAGTAGTGGCGGCAAAATGTCAGTCAGACCCTTGCATCAGCCGGTTCAGAGGCGATGGGACCTCATGAGCAGTGGGTATAAAGAATAAGCAGTTAGCAGGTTTATCTGCAGAGCACGAATTGCCCATAAATGCCCATAGGGGAACCTCTGACCTCCAGCTTGTTTGGTCGGGGCAGGGGTGGGGGTGGTGGAGGTGGTCTGCTGTGCCACAGGAAGTCTGATCCTGTCTGAGGCACAGAGATAGTTTTCCAATGATCTTTATTTCAATGTTCTGCGTATGAACAAACCAGCCTACTAGATTGAAGAGGGGCGTGAAGAAACTTACCTTGATTATGGCGGCGGTGTCAGGTGAGTGTACGTAATGGCAGAGCTGATCAAATTTTGTGCAGCTCATTGTATTTCAGTAGCTCTTCAAGGCTTTAAAAAAAAAAAAA
>NW_023238635.1:0-1163 GCF_002007445.2 Ailuropoda melanoleuca | reverse complement strand
ACAACAAATTTATTTTTAAATTTAGTTTTCAGTTTGTTCCTTTCACAACACAAATCCAGGGTAAATTCAGATGATTTTGAAAAGGCAGGGATGTTTACTGAATTATCTAAAACACCAGAGACATCGGCTTTCTGGGGGAAAAAAAAAAAAGAGGCAGAACAGCATAAGCAGTAAGAAGAGCAAAGTTTTAGTGTCGGAGTCCTTGGTTCAGATTCTGACACTTGTGAGTTTTGCTATGTCTCAATTTCTTTATCAATAAAATGGAAATTAAAACTACATAAACAACCCTGTGAGGTAAAATGAAATCAGTGTTTTTCACACCTGGATGGTCACCACAATCACCCTGAAAACTTATTAGAAACATAGTATCTCAGGCCCCACTCCATACTTACAGGGCTATGGCCCAGGAGTCTGTATTTTTTAACAAATTCTAAAGATGAGCCTTATATGCCAGTCACAATTGAGAATCACGGGAAAAAATTATGTACTTTATGTTTTTACATATCTTATATAACACTTGTGTATTTATACATATGTGTAACTTACCAGTACCCTAGTACTAAGTGTTCAAATAAATGCTTGCTGTTATTATCAATAATTATTTTGGAACAAGATGGGCACTAAGCAGTTGCAGAACTACTTTGTATAAACCTCTCACCAAAAATGAGACTTAAACCACTATACTGTATGAGACATAGAGATGACATAAATGAAGTTCCAAATTGATGACAAGCCCTCTTCTACAACACAGTTTATGACAGAAAGAAAGAATAGTTAGGCATGTTTTATATTTTTCCTAACAAAGCTTGACCATTACAGATCATTCCATCACAAAACCTTAAATCTAGTTCTTGTTCTTCAGTAATTCATACAATGTATGAAAATTCATCACAGAGCAATTCAAGTGCTAAATAAGTGTGTACAGTAACATTAACATGGCAACAAATATCTAAAATCCACGGATTCATTGAAGATTCCTGGCTCTCAGTTATTTATGAATAACAATACCTGCTTTCCATTTTAAAAGTCTAAACCCTTGAATTAATTAGCATTTCTAAATAAAGTAGCTACTGATCCCTTTAAAAAAAAAGTCCAACCATATCTTTGTGCCAATATTATATAAATATTAATATTATCTATAAGAATACATTGTCATTTTTAAA
>NW_023238634.1:0-1162 GCF_002007445.2 Ailuropoda melanoleuca | reverse complement strand
TGAACGGGGGGGGGGAAGGGCAGAGGGAGAGGGAAAAGCAGATTCCCTGCTGAGTAGGGATCCTGATGCCGGCTCCATCCCAGGACTCTAAGGTCATGACCCGAGCAGAGAGACACCCAGCCGACTGAGCCAGTCAGGCACCCCCGATATTTACTGTTATTAATCAAAGAAATATCTGATGCCATTCCTTATCCTTCAGAATTTTCTACCTACCCTTTATTCCTTTCCAATTTCCCTTATCCAGACACCTGGAAGGCCCTCTTCCCTGTTTTCAAATTGAGTAGCAATATTAAGTATACAAATATTAAGCATATAGTTTGATGAACATTTGCATATATATATAATATATATATATATATTCCTGTAAACACCACCCACGTAGAGATAGAGAACACATTTACAACATCCCAGAAGTCTTCTTCGTGTCCCTTCCTGATCAAATAAAGCAACCCATCCAATAGAGGGAGCCATGATTCTTTTATCATTATAGAGAAGTTTTGTTTTTGAACCTTGTATAAATGATTTCATACAGTATACAAGGCTTTGTGTCTGGTGGAACCCATTAATGTTCTTTCCAAACAGAAACTTGAGGAAAAGCTAGAGTTCTGGATGGAGAAATTTGATAAGGACACCGAAATGAAACAGAATGAACTAAATGCTCTCAAAGCTGCTAAGGCCAGTGACTTAGCACACCTTCAAGAACTTGCGAAGACGGTAAGGAAGCAGTCTCCATAGCGGAAGGCCGAGCACCCGAGGAAGGGGTGGTGGCTGAACTACGGTAGCTGGGTTAACGCCATTTCTGGTGACAAAGTGGAGGTGTACCTGTAAACCACTGAGCGTCTTCTCCCATGGTGATGACGACGACATCCATGATGGGGACAGTAATAGCAGCTGACACACCTCCGCGGTGCTCGCTCTGTCCCAGGCACTTTGCTAGCATTCCACACAAAGAACTTACTTCACCCTCACAACCTCTTGAGATAGATTCTGTTATTATTTCTACTTTATGGTCTCTGAAGATAATCTGTAAATTATGATTTTTAAAAAGCTTCTGATTGTGGTTTCATCATTGAATAACTGTAAAACTTCCCAAATTTCTTTTTTAAAAGATGACTGCTATTTGTATGTGTACTTTCTATGAAGTAAAAAAAAAAAAAAAAAA
>NW_023238633.1:0-1162 GCF_002007445.2 Ailuropoda melanoleuca | reverse complement strand
GGCATGGTCATGAGGCCCTCGGGCTGGAGTGAAGGGGAGGATTCAGGGTATGTCCGGGATTCCCTTCTGGAAGGAGGACAGCACTCAGTGCCAAGACTCCAAACTCTGGACTCATCTTCGATTTCTTCTGTGCCCTTTCTACTCCTGATACTGATTGTTCTAAAGATCTGTACACTGGTTTCCTTAAAAATATTATTAGATTTATTTTAATAAAAAGGCATAATCTGCAAGTGATGGCTTCTGAGTAGAATTCAGATTTCAGAGGAAGCATGCCCGTGTGAGGCTTCATTTATAGAACGACTTCCTTATATCCTGACTCTTGCTTTTTACTCCGCAAAAGCATTGCTGTCTATCGCTTTGACAAATGGCGTAGGCTTTTGTTTTTCTGCTTTGGAACTATCACAAATCCTCTTTATAAAAGAAATAGTAATTCGGGTAATTGAAAATACACTTACCAGAAATGCAACACTTTTAGAGACACAGTGTCACTGGTTCTTACCAGGTTTGGAGTCTAATGTGAGGCTCCGAAGTTCAAAATTGGTTCTATTCTCATAAAAGAAGAGATTTAAAAAGTGTTAAGAGGGTATCCATAATACACAAATATATTAGAAAGTGAGTAATTTGTTCTCATTTCTTTGAAGATTTAATTTATTTATGTGACAGAGAGAGACTGCAAGAGAGAGAACACAGGCAGGGGGAGTGGGAGAGGGAGAAGCAGGCTTCCCGCTGAGCAGGGATCCCATTTCGGGGCTCGATCCCAGGACCCTGGGATCATGACCTGAGCCGAAGGAAAACGCTTAACGACTGAGCCACCCAGGTGCCCCAATGTGTTCTCATTTGACAAGAACATTCCAACAGTATTAAAAGGAAATAAACCCCACCACATATCTCATAGAAAGGCCAGAATCCAAAACAGTGACAACGCCAAATGCTTCCAGGGATGTGGAGTGACAGAAGTATTATTCAGCACTAAAAAGAAATGAGCTGTCTAGCCATCAAAAAACATGGAGGAACCTCGAATGCATATTACTGTGTGAAAGAAACCAATCTGGAAAGGCTGCACACTGCATGATTCCACCTATCGTTGTGGAAAAGGCAAAGCTATGCAGAGAGTAAAAAGATCAGTTGTTGCCAGGTGTGGTTTGGGAGGAGATAAATGAAA
>NW_023238632.1:0-794 GCF_002007445.2 Ailuropoda melanoleuca | reverse complement strand
TTCAATATCTGTCCTGTCCCAACAGTCCCCACTAGGCACGTGCGGTTACTGAGCACTCACAATGTGCCTAGAGTGATGAACAAACTGAGATTTAAAAAAAAAGAAATTGGGACACCTGGGTGGCTCAGTCAGTTAAATGCCTGCCTTTGGCTCAGGTCATGATCCCAGGGTTCTGGAATCAAGTCGTGCATCGGGCTCCCTGCTCAGCAGGGAGTCTGCTTCTCCCTCTCCTTCTGCTCAGGTGCGTGCACTCTCTCTCTCTCTCTGGCAAATAAATAAATAAAATATTTTTTAAAAATTAATGTAGAATTCAATGGCCATATGTGGCTAATGGCTACATACCGAAGGGCAGCTCTAAGACGTTCCCCTACCTGGAATATAGCTACGGGCTGGCAACACTCCTGTGGGGGCTGGAATGGTGTAAGTCAAGACCTCTGGTGAGATGAGGAGGTGAAAGCAGTTGAACAGCCCTTCCTTCACGCCCTCTGGCAACAACTAAATTCAAGTCCTTCTGACACGGAGAGTTAGGTTCTCCAGCTCCCAACCTCTCATTTGTAATCGGTGAGAGAATTTTTTAATAAAGGTTACAAAGGTGTGGTAAAGAGCCCGGAGCAAAGAGATTTTGTCGATTCTTAGAAAAACTAAACTGATGAAAGTATTTTTTGATTTTTTTTTAATAGTCCGCTTTTTAGGGCATCTGACATTCAATTCATTTTATGCCACAAGTTGTGAACTTTAACATTTTTCCCAAGTTGCCACCCTGTTATCCCAACCCCATTCATTAAATTATCTTT
>NW_023238631.1:0-1162 GCF_002007445.2 Ailuropoda melanoleuca | reverse complement strand
TCCCTTCCCCTATGATCCTCTGTTTTGTTTCTTAAATTCTACATATGAGTGAGATCATATAATTGTCTTTCTCTGATTGACTTATTCTGCTTAAGTAGGCTCATATCTTAATCAGCTCAGGCTGCCATAACAAAATATCACAGACTAGGTGACTTACAAAACAAATTTATTTCTCACCGTTCTGGAGGCTGAGAAGGCTAAGATCAAGGGGCCAGCCTTGATCAGGAACCCCTTGGTTCCTGTTGAGAGCTATCTTCCAGGCTGTAGATGGCCACCTTCTTGCTGTGTCCTCACATGGCCTTTCCAGGAGATTTCTCTCCCTTCCTCTTTTTATAACAACACTAATCCCATCATAAGCGCCCCACCCTCATGACCTCATCTAACTCTAATTACTCCCAAAGCCCTATCTTCAAATATAATCACATTGTGGGGTTAGGGCTTCAACATATGAATTTGGGGGGTGCATAAACATTCAGTCTATAATAGCCCATAGTTTGTCATCCCTGTTTTTATGGTGTTAAGATTGATTATTGGATGTTGAAGTGGTCAGCCTGATCCCTCCATTATAAGGTTTCCCATCAGCCTTTCACCTAATGATTTCAGCAGCCATTAATATTCATTACCTAGACCCATTATTTTATTAGGGGTTGCAAAATGATGGTATTTGTCATTCCTTCTGAATTCCACATCAGCTATTTTGTTACACTAAGACAAAGGAAAAGTAGGGTAAATACTTAATTTTTTCCCTTTGTTTACTAGTTTTAAGAATAATTTGTTGGTTCCCTAGCATCCACCAAAGATGACCTCCAGAGGGGCTTTTGTTTTTAATATCATGATATCATACTATAGCATATATATAGCCAAGATATGAATTATGAGTGAATTATGAAAATGTTTTGGTTTTATTTTGTTTTAGATCCACATATGAGTGAAGATACCACATGTGGTATCTTTCTTTCTTGAACTTATTTCACTGAGTGTAATACCCTCATGGTCCATCCCTGTTGTCACATTTAGCAAGATTTCATTCATTTTTATGGCTGAGTAGTATTCCATTATATATATACACCACATCTTTTTTCATTCATCCTATCAATGGACACTTGTTTCCATATCTTGGCTATTGTAAATGCTGCAACAAACATAAGGGCACATTTTTTTT
>NW_023238630.1:0-1162 GCF_002007445.2 Ailuropoda melanoleuca | reverse complement strand
GCTTACAAGAGAGCAAGAGAAATGCCAGTGGGAATGGGGGAAAGGTTACATTATACTTGCAAATTATAATAACCTATTGTATAGTATGTAAAATATTTTGATATGGCCAGCTACACAAATGGAATGAATTAGTAGTTGCAAGTTTTAAATAAAAATCGCATATCATCTATAAGTCAGTGTTAGTATCAGTCTAAAAAAGGAATTCATTTGGTCATTAAAGATTACAATTTAATGTAAAGTACATGTAAAATCTTGCTCCAAGACTCCAAATCAATAATGCTTCTTGAATTTTTAGAGAACAGTCCAGGACTAGTCTAAGCTTTGAAACTTTTGCCTCCCATCCCAAACTGCTACAGACACATTTTATTTGGCCCACGCAGCTTTTTTTACTAAGTGTGGTCATCTTGAATAAGGGGGGCTTCTTACTGTCTCCATCAACTTCCATGCACCTGCTTCACCCACTCACCTACTCGGCTCCAGATGCCATTTCTCTGTGGTAATTATGTGAAGACAGTTTCCTTTTGATAGAACAATTTCTTAAATTCCTGATCAACCCCTCATGTCTTGCTCTGCAAGTGCTGCCAAGACAAAACACCACAGACTGGGTGACTTAAATAACAGAAACTTATTTTCTCACAGTCTGAGGTCAGAGTGCCATGATGCTCAGGTTCTGGAAAGAGCGCACTTCCTGGCTTGCAGATGTCTGCTTCTTGCTGTGTTCACATGGCAAAGAGGGAGAGCTGGTGGCTCTTCTTCTTCTTAGAATGACACAGCTGTATGAGATCAGGGTTCCACTCTTATGACCTCATTTAAGCTTAATTACCTCCTATCCAATCTCCAATACAGTCATATGGGGGTTAGGGTTTCAACATACGGATTTGGAGGAGACACAATTCAATTCAAAGTCCACAGTACTTGGTAACCTCTAAGCCTTGTTTTTACTAAAGCAGCTTAAAGGTTTACCTCTACAATTAGAACTGTTTAAATATTTGAGTACTCAATGATTTGTGTTTTTTGTATCTATCATATGTGGTTTTACACCAGCATAAATTCCCAACTTGTGTCATCTTTTATATATGCTTGATATTGATAGGAGTCAAATATTTTTTTAAATGTTTTAACTGGACTCAAATATAACTGACTCATCCTGAAAATAATAAAA
>NW_023238629.1:0-1162 GCF_002007445.2 Ailuropoda melanoleuca | reverse complement strand
CAGCAGGGCCCTGTGTGCAGAGCAGCCCCCTGGATCAACGGTCAAGAAGGCCGACGGGAGGAATCGGGACAGACCCGGAGGTCAGGGTGCACAGGCTGGGGGAGACCTGCGGAGGCACACTGACCCGTCCCCGTGGGGACCTGGCTCCTCACCCCCCACCGTGCACCCGGCCATCACAGAGGCATTTCCTGCATGCCGCCAGAACGTTTCCCAGGGCCCGGGGCCACCCCCAGAAGCCCAGAGCATGCTGCACACTCTGCCCTTCCCTCCCCTCCACGAGCAGGCTGGGTGGGTTTGGGGTGTCCGTGCCGCTGCTGAGGCCCCGCGTGGGACGGGCCACCTCACGCCCCTTCCGGATGGAGAGCACGCGTGGCCCCCGCCAGATCGCAGGGCCTCTGCCGAGGTGCCCCGCGGCGACGAGACGCGCCCCTGCCTCCCGCCCTGCCTCCGTCGGGGTTTGTTCCGTCTTGTCGGCCTGTCTGGTTTGGATTCCTGAATAATGCGGTCTTTTATTTTCATTTTTGAAAAAGCACAAACACCCACACGTGAACCGAGAAAATCAGCTCTCAGAGGAGTGAGAAGATGACGCTGCCTCAAAGCCCCGTCTGAGCTTCACAGCACGGCTTTCGGGTGCGCTCACCTGTCAGAAACCCTCCCACCGCGGCCTCCGCCACCTTCACGCTGAGGCCCAAGTCCCCTCCGGCCGGGCCTCCCGGGGCTGCCCACAGCGGGGCCCAAAGGCAGCAGCACCGGGGGCCGGCACCCCCTCCTCCACAGGGCCTGCCCCTCAGCCTGTCTCCCCAAGCCGCTGCTGGCTCAGGGAGCCCTGGGGTCCTCTTTCCTGCTCCTCCCTCGGGGACCGGGGACCGCCCAAGCCCTGGCATGTGTCCCCGAGACTCCAAGGAGCAAACCTGGGCGCCCAAGCTCCCCGCACCCACTGCCCGGGGACACGCTCCCAGGCGGCCAGATCCCTACACTGTGGATACATTTCCAGCTCTTTCGAAATGAAAACAGGACTTTCCATCTTCCTGTGATGCAACTGGTTTATAATCACCTAACGCACCGAAATGCCCTTCCCGAACTGCGTTTCGTGGGGCTTTCTCAAGCACGGTGATAAAAGACACAGCTCTTGACATGCCCGTTGAAGGCTCTGCTGCTGGGG
>NW_023238628.1:0-1162 GCF_002007445.2 Ailuropoda melanoleuca | reverse complement strand
TTTACATCAGAATCCGGGGATGTACTGTATGGTGATTAACATAATATAATAAAAAAATCATTAAAAAAAAGTCATTTCAGAGACGTTAAAAACATTCTTTATTCTCTAAGACTGTGGTGAAAAAAGCATGTTACGTATCAGCCTATAAATTGACCTTTGTGATCTTAGAAAAGACAGGGTAATTATTTTAAAAGGTTACACTTCCTCCCACTTTTCAGAAAAGAAGAATGAGGCTCAGCCATATGGAATGACTACAACTGCAGAAAAATAATGGATGTTCCTCTTCAAAGTTGATGATTACCTAGGCTCAGCCATAGCTCCAGGCGTGGACATAGTAAGTGGGTGACAGAACTGATTCAAAATATGTTCCTTTTCAATGTAGTACAGCATAGTGATTAGGAAACAGATCTAAAAATGTATAAAGCGATATATAAATATCTCATTTTTAAGTGCAGCCAAGTATAGTGGTTAAGAATAGAAATGTTGGAGTCGAGCTAATGTTTTCAAATTCTGGTTCTACCTCATAAAAGCTATGTGACTTAGGTCAAGCCACTACACTTCTCTGAGTCTCAGTTTCCTAATCTATATGAAGATAATTATAGTACCTAATTTACAGAGCCATTAAGAGCATTAAATAAGTTCATATTTGTAAAGTGCTTAGAACAGTGACAAGAGCTGTAATTGCATTTTATATAAAGTAACATTAATTCCTGACATTATTCGTGGAATCATAAAAATATAAATTATTTTTTTAGAAATCCTTGAATACAAATGTACATTTTTCATTTGAAATAAAACTCTTGCTCAGGTTACACAGTGAAATATGAGCAGAATGAAGACTAGAACTTCCAACTTTTAATGGTTATTCCTGACCTTTCCCATATTCATGTTGCACCCTCAATATTTGTCAGCCATGAAAAGATGCCATTAACTTTTCTCTTTCCTTCCTGTCAGGCTGGGAGTTTCCCAGTTCTAGAACCCAACTCAGGAATTTACAGGCAGGTTCCTGGGGCTTCCAAGACTTCCTAGTCACAGAAGTTGAAAACAAGGAGGACAGTATTCTCCAGAGATTTTGAGTTGGGAAATTATTTCCTAAAGGCCATGATCAAAATGTAAATTGTTCATTATCCTAGGGGCACTAATTAATTTATCAGAAAAAAAA
>NW_023238627.1:0-1162 GCF_002007445.2 Ailuropoda melanoleuca | reverse complement strand
TTGTGTTCCCTCTCTTGCTGGCTGTCTCTATCTCTGTCAAATAAATAAATAAAATCTTTAAAAAAAAGAAACTGGTAAGGAGAGAGAAAATGATTTTACACGTGTGGGTAGGGAAGACCTTTCAGATCATGTAGCATTTGAGCAGAGTTCTGAGTCAGCCTGGTAAATAGGGAAAAGGGTTTCCAGGTAGAAACTGCAAAGCCCTAATACAGGAACATACTTGGTATCTTGTAGAACCAGCAAGGATGTCCTTGTGCATAGACTGGGCTAAGGGGAAGGCAGGTAAGCAATGGAGTCAATGATGTGGCTAGCCATCAGATCAAGTGCAATATACGTATCCCAATAAATTCCTCTTGACTGTTTATGGACATTCCCTGTGCACTCCTAAATACATTCCTTTAGGCTGCCGCAGAGATTCCGCCAGTGCCTCCCCTGGGTTATAGTGATGATTCTTTGTCAATTCTCATGACCCACTATGTTGGCTATATGTGTGTGTTCCAGGAATCCACACCAGCTGGCTTCTTGTTCAGGTTTTTACTCTAGACAGGGTCCTCAAGAGGTGCCCTGCCTCCCTGAATATCACCGGAGAGACTGACTATATACACAATGGCTAGATCATCTATAAAAGTAGATCTCTAACCTACAACTTGCAATGACCTGCCCAGGAAACAAATCCTTTCCCTATAATTAAGAACCCAGGAAGCCAGCCTACTATAAGTCAGACTTTCAGGAGGCCAAGTTGGTATCTCCAGGAACAATTCAAGCTAGACAATAACTTCTGGAACAATTGGCCCAAAATGGCCAGGACTTGATTAATAACTAACAGATTCCCTATTTTTGTTCCCACTTCCAACTTAAAAACAGCCAGAAAAAATTAAATATACTCCCCTAACCAATCATGTGGGATCCCCCACTTCTGGTTAGCCTGCTTCTGGCTTCCCCATGCCCACAGCTTCTAATCAGGGCACACTTGAAGCCTTTTCCACTACAAAGTTTTACCTCTCCTCTGCCTGCTTTTGAGTCTCCGCCAAAACACAAGTGCAGTGGCTGACTCTCTTGCTATAGAAAGTTCTTAATAAATAGCCTTTGCCTTTCTCATTTGGCTGATTTTATTTATTTCTGCACACCTACCTGAAAAAGGAAAATCCCTCAGCCTTCAACT
>NW_023238626.1:0-4871 GCF_002007445.2 Ailuropoda melanoleuca | reverse complement strand
TTCCCTATAATTTTCATGGAAATATCTTCTGAAACCAAATATTACTCCTCTCTTTTCAAAGTCTTAGGAGATATATGGTGGGATTCCAAGAATTTTCTCTTGACAGACCCAATAGAGGTTTTACGTAGGAAAGCCACATGATTGTATTTGACTTTTGATAGACATATCTCAAATCAAACTATAGAATGGACTGGACTTGGGGAAGAATGGAGCGGAAAGATCATTGAGTATCCTTTTCAATTGTCAAGATGGGAAAATAGGCTAGAAGCAGAATAAAATGATGAGAGAAATGCAGAGGAGAGAAATTAAGAAATATTTGACAATAAAATTCGTGCAACTAGAGGTGGAAAGGGTAATACAAACAAGAGTGCCACACAGATGCCTATATTGGGCATCTGGTAAAATGGTAATGATATTTATTAAAACACTGGAGTGGAATATAATGAGTTCAGTTTTGACATGTTACTTGAAGGTGGAGGCGAGACATGAATTTGTGTGAATTGCATACAACTTTAAATATACTGCTCTGGAGTCCAGTGATAAATCTACAGATAGAGAAGGGAACATGTAGGTACTAAAAAGCAGAAGGAGAGAGATCATTTGTGGCTTTGGGTAAGTGACTACATTCATCTTGGGTCCCAGANTCATTTGTGGCTTTGGGTAAGTGACTACATTCATCTTGGGTCCCAGATCCTTTCGAACTTTTCACTATTACTTTTAGTGTATGAGTTTTAGAATTTTATGGTTGCTTCACCTTTAGGCGTAACATTAGCATCAAATGTGGGGAAAATGGACCAGGAAAATCCATCTGCACATGAAGATATGTCCTTTTATTTGGGAAAGAAAACCCTCCACAGAGGACATTGATGTACAACTCACTGAACTGTTCTGGGCACTGTGACCCATCTTACATCAATCCAGGGCCAAGAAAAATATAATAACTGGTTTAGAAAAATCAATTTAACATACTTTCAAGGTGGGATAGGGCCACTCTCTCCTAATTGAAGTGATTTCAGCTCACTACTTGAACTAACAGAATTTCAGGAGTGGGAAGGGGAATGGCTTTAAAGAAGACAGGAAGCCAGAGGCAGAAGGAGTTACAAAAACAAGAGCATGATAAACAGTATCAAATCCCACAGAAAGATCAAGGTAAGTAATGACTGAAAAGTGATTATTACATGAGGTATTTGGAATCCAAAGCTTCTTTCTAACAAACAAGAGGTCTGTGGAAACCATTTTTAGCTTATGAATGAACAAAAAGTGTGGACCAGCTTGCCAATGAGAGTTAGAGAAAAAATTGGAAAATGACACAAGATAGAGATTTGATTTTTTTCCAAAAGAAAGCTCATTATGCTAATAATAGGTCATAATACTAATGCCACTCTTGTTATAGGTCAAGGAAAATTTAAAGAGGAAGAATTGATGGGTCTTGTGTAAGACCAAGATATACTTGAAGGGGCTGTCCTTGAAGACTGTAGTGCCATGATTGAGATCAGGAATTCTGGTATCCTGCACCTGCAGATACAAACTGTGGCTCTGATGATTGATCTCTCTGTAACTCAGTTTCTCCACTGATAAAATGAATCTAATAAAATAATTACTATCTTATGGAATTCTATAAAGTTAAAATGAGATAATGTGCTTAGTACAGTGGCTTGAAAGGAGGAATAAATGTTATCTATTAGTGTTATCTTTGCTTAATAAACATTTCCTTACTAACAAGTATTTATTCTCTCATATCAAATATTTTATTTGATATAGAGATCTATGCATGTATCATGACAATGTGTCTTGAACAAAGCATTATGAATAATTTCAATCTGAATACCTGACATGCATGATAAATTGTACCAAAAAAAAGCCCACAGATGAGGTGAAGCAAGGTGAAATTTATTAAACAGTATCAGCCTCATGATGTCTGTTTGATCAGCGAAATAATATATCCAGCTGACAAGAATATGCAAGTTAGTATGTGAGCAGTAATGTGAAAGTGACAGAAATGTTAGAGATTATTCAGTTGTAAGAATACCTAGTTAAGTGATCAAGGGAAATGTTTTGAAATCAGTAAAAGGGGGAAAATGCCTAATAATGGAATAATAAGGGAAATATCCCCAATTGATCTCCACGTAAACTACTCAAAATTTTTTTCTATTTTTTATATAATCACACCTCTGATCATTATAGTAATTCTATTTTCTTTGTGTTTTTTCTTTTCCAATTAAATGATTTCTAACTCTAGAATATGAACCATACAACAAAGTAGCAGCATAAATAGGAAACCTGTGTTTGATACCTGGTTCTTAGTTTTGTTTTGTTTTTTGGGATTTTTTTGTGGTTTTCTTTTGTTTTTGTTTTGTTTTTTAGAGAGAGGGGAGGGAGAGGGGCAGTGAGAGAGAGGGAGAGGGTGAAAATCTCAAATAGGCTCCATGCTGAGCATGGAGTTCAATGTGGCACTTGATCTCACAATGTTGTGACATTGTGTGACATCACGACCCAAGCCGAAAAAGAGAGTTGGACGCTTAACTGACTGAGCCACCCGTGTGCCCCAGAAAATGTACATTTGTACCATTGATTCTCACCTTTCTTCATTTTCTATCCTCAGGTGATTTGAAAATCAGCTCTTCTGTCCAAGTCAATGGGTGGACTAAATGATTCTGTGGTTTCTGAGTTTGTGTGGCTGGGACTCTCTAGTTCTTGGGAAACTAAAGTTTTTCTCATGTTGATATTTTCCTTGATCTATTTAGGGATCACCCTGAGAAATCTCTTCATTTTCTTTTGGGTAATTTTTGATTCTCACCTACATTCTCCTATGTACTTCCTGCTAGCCAATCTGTCACTCATTGATGTGGGGCTTGCCTCTACCACAGTCCCAAAGATGACCAGGGACCTTTTAAATGAATACAAGCTCATTTCTTTCCAAAGCTGCATGACACAGATATGCTTCATCCACATCATGGGAGGAGTGGAGATGGTGCTACTCATAGCCATGGCATTTGACAGGTACACAGCAATCTTTAAGCCTCTTCACTATCTGAATATCATGAACCCTAAAATCTGTGTTTCATTTGTAATTGCTGGCTGGGTCATTGGGGTGATCCATGCTATGTCTCAGTTTGCTTTCATTATAAACGTGCCCTTTAGTGGTCCTAATGAAGTAGACAGCTTTACTGTGACTTTCCCAGGATCACAAAACTTGCATGCACAGATGGAGACAAGTTTGAGTTTATTATTGCTGCCAACAGTGGCTTCATGACTATGGGCACCTTCTTCCTGCTAATCCTTTCCTGCAACTTCATTTTGGTCACAGTCTGGAAACGTTCTTCCAGAGGCTTATCTAAAGCATTTGTCACTCTGTCAGCTCACATCACTGTGGTGGTTCTTTTTTTCTCTCCATGCATGTTTCTCTATGTCTGGCCTTTCCCCACATCATCAATTGATAAATACCTGTTCATTGTTGACTTTGCTATTACCCCTGTCTTGAATCCTGCCATCTATACATTATGGAACAAAGACATAGCCATAAAAAGTTTGAACAAGTGGGGACATTATATCAAATTCTACTGATTGAATCTGCCTTTGGAACTCTAAAACTATATATCCATCAGCCTACTGAATATTTTCACTTAGGTTTCTGATACTTAACACATCCAGATCTGGATATAACATCTACTGCATTGAATAGATATCTACTTCTGTAGAGCATTTACTCATTGCCTTTGCTACCATGGAAATTGTGAATCCACTACAATATGGGTTGTTTTCACAAACAGCATCACTATCTACTAAATAATAGCTATAATTGAAATTTTTTTAAAGATTTTATTTATTTGTGTTACAGAGACAGAGACAGCCAGCGAGAGAGGGAACACAAGCAGGGGGAGTAGGAGAGGAAGAAGCAGGCTCATAGCAGAGGAGCCTGATATGGGGCTCGATCCCACAACCCCGGGAACATGCCCTGAGCCAAAGGCAGATGCTTAACTGGTGTGCCCCCCAGGTGCCCTATAATTGAAATTTTTAACATTTTGATAATAGAAGGATATAATTACTTCTGTTCCACTTCCTGTAAGTTTCCAAATGAACTGCAAACATGCTTTGGAGAATGCAAGGAATCATTCTATCAAATATATGTAGGACTAGTAACTCTATCTAGTTACCCAGGTTGTACTCCCTCAGAAGAAAATCCAAAGACAAAAACTGATTGTGAGTAGTTTATTTGAAAGCTGAATCTTGGAAACATCATTAAGGACATGGAAATTGAGACTAAGACGGGAAGGACGCTTATGTTGATAAATGTAACTGAAATCCAAGCCTGTTATGGCCCACTGGGGGACTCTATAAATTGTGGCTTAGAATTGTCCTAATTGAAGGTAAAGGAAGCTGGAGAATTTTTTTTCATTTTCATAGAGTGCATTACTCCTTAGTATGTCTAGATTTTCCCACACAGAATACTGTACATTAAAGGAAGCTGTCAGGTAGACTTTCGGGTGTTGGGAGTAAAGAACTATTTCCTTGTTTGGAAACAATAAATGCCAAGGTATATTCCACTTTTCATTTAGTTTCTACTTCACATCACTTCATCCTGCAATAGATTTTAAAGCAGACGCTGGAGAAGATAATGCTGGGTTGAGAATCACTATTTTAAAAGTCATTATGGATTTTCACTCAGTTCATACTTACAGACCTCATGTTATGTGCTAACTTCAAGTATTTGGTCTCTACTAAGTACTAGCAACTAGCCAGAAATGTTTTTTTCTTTTGTTTGTTTGTTTCTTTTCTTGTTTCTTTCTTCTTTTCTTTTTCCTTCCTTCCTTCTGCTTCCTTTCTTCCTTCCTTTTCTTTTTGTTTTTAAATTCCTTTATTGAAGTATAATT
>NW_023238625.1:0-1162 GCF_002007445.2 Ailuropoda melanoleuca | reverse complement strand
GCCGACAGCGGAGAGGCGCGGGCGTCCGAGCCCCGGGCCGGGCCGGGAGCGCCGCTCGGGCCCCGCGCCACCGCCGCGCCATGGCGGAGACCAAGATCATCTATCACATGGATGAAGAGGAGACGCCGTACCTGGTCAAGCTGCCCGTGGCGCCCGAGCGCGTCACGCTGGCCGACTTCAAGAATGTGCTCAGCAACCGGCCCGTGCACGCTTACAAATTCTTCTTCAAGTCCATGGACCAGGACTTCGGGTCAGTGGGCCGTGGGGGCCTGTGCGCGAGGACGGGTGTCTGCACCTGTCCGCGCCAGGCCAGGGCCTTGGGGAATCTTGGGACTGTGACCCGGACAGTGCCTCTGCTCCCCGGGGGTGCTGCGCGTCCAACCTGGCTGTGCCCTGAGCTGGGGACGCATGGGGCCCTGGCTGCCTGCTCAGGAGCCTGAGAGCGCTGGACGGTGGGGAGGCGAGGGCCCTCGTTTCTGCACCCACTCTGGGCCTGGGCCTGTGTGGCTGAGTCTGTCTGACTGGCAGGTGGTCAAGGTCCGTGGCCCAGGGTGAGCTGAAGTCCCCCTTGGCACTTGTCAGACTCAGGGTCCCACTGCCCCTCCTCTGTGGCGGGCAGGCAGGTGCTTATAGGGCTGACCTGGAGGGCTTGTGATTCATGGGGGCTGGGGTCAGAGGCGTGTCGGGGGGAAGGGAAGGGATGAGGGCAGGGTCCTAGCTGCCCAGTGGGTCCACTGTAGTTAGCGTGAAGGAAATGAGGTGATCTGCAACGGGCACAGATTTGTCTGTTGGAGTCTGCAGAAGTTTCCAGAGGCTCAAGACAGCCTCTCTCTGGATCCCTTCTCCAGGGTCCTGGGGATAGGGCAGAGATCAAGGATCACTGGGGACCACGGGTTGTCCCTGCACCCGCCCCTGCCTGAGGGTTGTTGTCTGTTGGGTCTCTGTTTTTGTTGAGCCACATAGTGCTTGGGTTCCTGGGAGCAGCCTGGGCCATCTTCTCACTCCAGCAGCCTCTGGGTCAGTGTCCCCATGTCCAGCCTTAGTGGTGGCTGTCTTGGCTGAGGGGACTTCCCGCTTGCACTGGGCAGGGCCTCTGGGACAGTGAGCAGGAGGCTGGCTGTCTGCTTGAAGCTCTGTCCGAGGCCTGACCCAGCACAGCCAT
>NW_023238624.1:0-1162 GCF_002007445.2 Ailuropoda melanoleuca | reverse complement strand
CTACTTTTTATAGCACAGCTGGAAGTTGTTTTACTTCATAATTAAGAGGTGAACAGTAGATGAACAAAATATTAAGAATGCTACTACCTTTTAAATAATCTTTTCTAACTATAGTTTTCTATGATGATAAGCACTTTTACTGTATTAACTAAGCTATAAAAATTAGGAAAAAGAATTTCTCCAGATTATCAAGTATTGCCTATCACCCAGAATTAACCATGTTACATTGCTATCTATCCTTCCAGGTTTAATGTATCTTTTTTTCACAAAAAAACTTATATCATCCTGAATATCCTATTTCTTCAACCTGATTTTTTAAATTCAGTATACCATGGGCTTCTTTCCATCTCAATAAATGCACTTCTAAAGCAGTAATGTTTAATGTCTGTGTATGAATCTATACATGTGTAATAAAATCGTAATTAAAGACAAGGGAAAATAAATACAAAATTCAGAAAAGGGGGTGTTTTTATTGAAAGGGGATTAGATTTGAGAAGATTCTAGCCATGATTTTAAAGATATAAATATTTTTCATTATTTTTTCCATATATATTATTTATAAAACTTATACACAAGCAGACTATTTTATAATAGAGATACATCAAAATTAATTGAAGCAAACTCCTTCCAGTAAGTATTTATATTTTTCCAATCTTTTACTAAACAAAACTGATAAATATTCTTGCCCTAAAACATATTACAAATACCTTTATAGTTATCCCCTAGAACAAATTTCTAGAAATAAAATTGCTGAGTCAAATGGTTTGCATAATTTGAAGGTCATTCATACATATTGCTGAACTGCCATCCAGAAAGGTTTTGCTAATTTGAATCCTCGCCAGCAATGCGGGAGTGTCCTTCTCTCTGTCCTCACCGACGCTGACCATAATTACGAAAAAAGCAAAATCTCTACCAGTTTGATTAGTGAAAACTTGTCTTCTATATTTTCTCTAATTTGAATTTCTTTAATTACTAGTATAACCAAACATTTGATAAGTTTTGAGTCATTTCTACTTTTTCCTTTCTTAATTTCCTGTGAATATTTTTTGCTAATTTTTCCGGTATAACATCATTATTCTTACTGATTTCTAAAAGTTACTTATATAAAGATGTCAACCTTTTGTGCATCTTATATTGTGGTAGGAAGAATAATAGCCTCCCC
>NW_023238623.1:0-1162 GCF_002007445.2 Ailuropoda melanoleuca | reverse complement strand
CCCTGAGCCGAAGGCAGACGCTTAACCACTGTGCCACCCAGGCGCCCCGCAAACTGAACTTCTCATTGATGGTACATCAGATCTCCGAGGGTAATTTCCTTTTATCTTTGTCAATAATCAATAGAGGGTTCTCTGGGAAATGACCTAAAGACTAAGAGAATACAGAACTAAGCAAAACAAAACAGAAAAGCAAAAGTAAACCCAGTCTATTAGACATACAAGACATAAATAAATTGTAGGCCTGTAATGCTGAAAATATTTAAAATACAGCATTGAGATTACTATTTAAAAATATCCAACAGGCATTAAAATTATCTTCAATTTTTTGGGAGGCACCTGAATGGCTCAGTGGGTTAAGAGTCTGCCTTCGCCTCAGGTCATGATCCTAGGACAGTGGGATTCAGGCTCCCTGCTCAGTGGGGAGTCTACTTCTCCCTTTCCCTCTGCTCTCCCCTCTGTTTGTGCTCTTTCTCTCTCAACTCTCTCAAATTAATTAATTAATTAAATAAGAGCTTTAAAAAAATTCTATCTTTTTAAATATAGCAAAACCGAAACAATTTTAAGTCTCTATATTTTAAATCATTGATTCTTACAATTTGATTTTTTTCTTGTGTGCTTAGAGGAGTTTATCCCCGTGTTTATCTTTTGCAATTTGTATTTTAATGATTTCTGTAAAGGGATTTTAAAGCAAAGCATTAGAAATCCAAAACCTTCCAGAATGTTTTTGATTTGTGAGACTTTTTTCTCTCTTTGCAACAGTAACACTGAACTTAATTTAGTTGGATATAAGATAATCCATTTACTTTCCAGAATTGGGAATTTTCACTTTCTGGCTTAAAAGAACAAATATTTATGGCTAAGGAATATCATTCTAATACATTACAAGTAACTTAATTCATAAAAGATGGCAAGGAGGACAATTTTTGCCATAAACTCAACTATTTCATAGGAAGTAAAACAAAACGAAACAAACAAAAAAACCCAACTCAATTAAGGAAAGAAGTTTGCAAAACTATTTCAGAGTATTTTAAAAACCTATCCCTTTCTCTTCATTAACATAAATATATAAAACTTGTCTGCCAATGTACTATTTCTGGCTTTTTGAAAAATGTTTCAATTCCAAACTTCACAATTTTGTTTCCTATCATTTTTTTGTACTTCT
>NW_023238622.1:0-1162 GCF_002007445.2 Ailuropoda melanoleuca | reverse complement strand
AGAATTCACATGCCATAGAATTTACCATACACGCTACAGTGTGCATGAATCTTAAAAACACTATCCTAAGTGACACAAAATACCACATATGTCATGATTTCATTTGCTTGAGGTGTCCAGAATATAAAAATCCAGACACAAAAAAATAGATTAATAACTGCCAAGGGCAGGGAAGGAAGGGGACATGAGGAGTGACTGCTGATGAGTAAAATTTTTCTTTCTGGAACGATGAATATAATCTAGAATAAGACAGTGATGATGACTGAAATGTAATTTAATGTTGATGGCATGTAAATGACAAGGGCTTGAACAAATCTGAAATAGGACCAAAGGGGTCACTGGCCATTCCTTGTGGGAAGGCAACACTACCCTTAATTTCTTCATCCTTTTAGGGAAACCAGTAAACATTCAGTAGGTACATAAACCTAAGGACAGATGGGAAAGTGAGCTATAGGAAAGCATGAATGTGCAGAGTTCTTTTTGATGGTTAGAGAATAACACATTTTAAAAGTTCATATCTGTGATCTATTTGCATTTATAATTATAGCTAAATGTGTCTCAGTATTTAATTGCCCTCTGTATTTATTTTTAAAAACCTGGAGAAATAAATAGAAGCCCAACAAGATACCCTATTTCTGTGTCACTTCTTTACCATCCAATATCCCCAAATCATTGCCTTTCAGATTAATCATTTTACCTGAGTTACATAAAAGAAGTAAGTCTAAAAACCCATAATAATATCTTCCTGCCAAGAACACAAAAAAGAACAGAGAAACCCAAAAGTTAACTACGAAAAAAAAATTTTTGATGTACTATTTAATTTGAAATAAAGTCAAAAAAAAATGGCAATAGCAACATAAACACAGAAACTTCAATGAAACAAAACAAAACCAGACACTTACTGGTATCCTTTAGTTCTGATACTTTTTAGGCCCTCCTTCTGAAACACTGCTATTCTCTATAGTAATACACCAAAAATCATAGAAGGCCAGGTGCCTGAACAAGGGTAACATGTTTTCCTGCTTTAATCCCAAGAGCCTAGAGCTGGAGACAGCCTCAACAATGCTTCAATGGATGAATGGCTGTCTAAAAACAAACAAACAAACAATAACAGATGGCCAATTGCTTAATTATAAGCACCTCCAGAGACCAGGAATTTGAA
>NW_023238621.1:0-1162 GCF_002007445.2 Ailuropoda melanoleuca | reverse complement strand
TTGTCATGAATACATGAAGCTGGGAATTTTGCTGGGGCCAGCATTTTAAAATTGAAGGCCACCTCTAGGAACACATTTGTTTATTAACTCCTGTGGCCAATGGCAACCAGCCTGAGGTTGTGCCGTGAAAATGGTGCATTTCTTCACTTTAGTTACTGGCACTTTTAACATCCTGCTAATTCAAATCTTCAAACTAATAACCTATATTGTACAAGGCAAGTGTGCTTAAAAACAAAGGTGCTGACAGTTTGCAGATAAAGGGAGCAAATGGGTTTTAAAAATTTCTACAGGTGCTTTTCTAATTCTGTCAAGGCAGTGATTATAACAGGCAAGTACGATAGGGTTCCCTGATAAAGGTGAGGTAAGTGACTGCCAACAGAAGCCCCGGCATAAAGATCTGGGCCTGGTATTATGTTTATTTTTAAAGTTAAACTTATCCATATAATCACGTTTCTGGCAGTATTAGAGATCATCTCTGGAGGTGAAAAGCAGTTGGCCCTCTCTCTTTGCAAAGTTTTATCTCCTTGAAACAACTGATTTACTTTCCAAACTTAGAGTTTATATTTGAAGTAAAATTCTTTGTCCTGACATAAATATCACAGCGTATCAGTTCCAAGATCTTGAAAACGTTGTAGGTTTTCAGATTGAAATTCACATAGAAACATACTGGACTATATATTCCTGATGTGAATTCCCACCTATCATCCCTCTCCTCTTTCTGGAAGGACCTATCGACTTCGAAAGTTGTGCTCCACCTGCAGGTTCAGGCTGCGGACAGGTCGCTGAGTGAATTCCAGGTGGAAGGCGTGGAGAAACGGAAACAAAGATAAGAGAGCAGAGCAATAATTCTGTCCGACTGAGACAGCATCAAATGTCATCAGATGACAGAACGTTAATCTTTGCAGTCTATTCCGCTTTATTCTTTCCTTCATTCGGTGCTCATTTAAGAGCTGTGACTACCGAACACTAAAAACAAGGCAACTCAGGGATTCTTTAAGAAGAAAGACTTGGCCCCTGCCTTCAAGGAGTGTCTGTGGGAGACGCCTGCATGCGAATGGCTCTAGGAATAATTCCGTGCTTACCAGGTTCCATACTTGACATAAATGCACAATTTAACCTGCTTATCAACGCTTTCACATAGGTGCTATTCTTTTCTCTCTCT
>NW_023238620.1:0-1716 GCF_002007445.2 Ailuropoda melanoleuca | reverse complement strand
AAACTTTACATCGGAATCTGGGGATGTACTGTATGGTGATTAACATAATATAATAAAATAAAATAAAAAGAGTGATTTGTAGTTTCTAGAATACAGATCATATGACTCTGGTTAATTTAAGNAGACTTCAGAGGGGAGGGGGTGGGGGAATGGGATAGACTGGTGATGGGTAGTAAGGAGGGCACGTATTGCATGGTGCACTGGGTGTTATACGCAACTAATGAAGCATCAAACTTTACATCGGAATCTGGGGATGTACTGTATGGTGATTAACATAATATAATAAAATAAAATAAAAAGAGTGATTTGTAGTTTCTAGAATACAGATCATATGACTCTGGTTAATTTAAGTCTGAGATAACGTATGATTTTTGGTGCTATTGTAAATGGAATGGATTCCCTAATTTCTCTTTCTTAAGTCTCATTGTTCATGTATAGAAATGCAACTGATTTCTGAGCATTGATTTTGTATCCCACCACATTACTAAATTGCTCTATAACTTCTAGGAGTTTGGGGGTGGAGTCTTTTGTGTTTTCCATATAGAATATCATGTCATCTGCGAAGAGAGACACTTTGACTTCTTCTTTGCCAACCTGGGTACATTTTATCCCTTTTTGTTGTCTGATTGCTGTTGCGAGGACTTCTAGTACTATGTTGAATAATAATGGCAAGAGTGGGCATCCTTGTTGTGTTCCAGATCTTAAGGGAAAGTCTCCCAGCTTTTCCCCATTAAGAATGATATTCATTGTAGGCTTTTCATAGATGGTTTTTACGAAATTGAGGAATGTACCCTCTATCGCTACACTCTGAAGTGTTTTAATCAGGAAAGGATGCTGTATTTTGTCAAATGCCTTTTTTGCATCTATTGAGAGGATTATATGGTTCTTGACTCTTTTATTGTTGATATTATCTGTCACACTGATCGATTTGCAAATGTTGAACCACCCTTGCATCCCAGGGATGAATCCCACTTGGTTGTGATGGATAATCCTCTAATGTACTGTTGGATTCTATTAGCTAGGATCTTGTTGAGAAGCTTAGCGTCCGTATTCATCAGGGATATCAGTCTGTAATTCTCCTTTTTCATGGGGTCTTTGCCTGGTTTGGGGATCGAGGTAATACTGGCCTCATAGAATGAGTTTGGTAATTTTCCTTCTGTTTCTATTTTTTGAAACAGCTTCAGGAGAATAAGTATTATATCTTCTTTGAATGTTTGGTAGAATTCCCTGGGGAATCCGTCAGGCCCTGGACTCTTGTTTTTGGGGAGGTTTCTGATAACTGCTTCAATCTCTTCATAATTAATCGATCTGTTTAAATAATCAATTTCTTCCTGTTTCAGTCGTGGTAGTTTATAGGTTTCCAGGAAGACATCCATTTCTTCCAGNCCATTTCTTCCAGGTTGCTTAATTTATTGGCATAAAGCTGTTGGTAAAAGTTTCTAATGATCCTTCCTATTTCATTGGTGTTGGTCGTGATCTCCCGCCTTTCATTTATAATTTTACTAATTTGGGTCCTTTCTCTATTCTTTTGAATAAGTCTGGGCAGTGGCTTATTGTTCTTATTTATTCTTTCAAAAAAACCGGCTTCTCGTTCTGTTGATCTGCTCTACTGTGCTCCTGGTTTCTAATTCAGTGATCTCTGCTGTAATCTTGATCACCTGCCTTCTCATGCGTGGGTTAGGCCTGTTCTTCTGTTCCAGCTCCAGCTTCATGAGG
>NW_023238619.1:0-1162 GCF_002007445.2 Ailuropoda melanoleuca | reverse complement strand
TGCATTTATGGATGAGCCGTTGGTTTCCCTGTTCACTGCATCCCAGAACTAGAAAGGCCTTTGAGGTTAATGGACTGAGGTAGATTTCACACCATCCCCCCACCCCCAGGAGCCACTGTTCAATGATGCAGACAGAACTGGACTACCTGGTTGCAGAGGGAGTGGGACCAGTGCAGCTCCGCCCCCTCCCCCCTGCCCCACCACCTGGCTCCAACCTTGGGCCGTGGACAGTTGGAAACACACCCCGTCCAGTCTATTCACTTATACACAGGGAAGTGGTGGCCCAGAGAGGCTTGGTGACTTGTCCAACGCCCCACAGCCCCTGTGTCAGAACTGTCCTGGATTATGGGGTCTGTGACTCCTGGGCCAGTGTTGCCACATTCTCCAGATTTTGTCTCTCTGGGGTGGCCAGGGGAGTGGGTGCGGAGATGAGGGGCTGCTTTGGGAAGCAGCTGACACCGCTGAGCGCCTGGACAGCGGCCTGATGGGCTGCAGTAGTGGGGACTGCCTGAGTCAGTGGCTGGAACTCCCAGCATCCAGGGGGCCTGGAAGCAGGGACGTCTCTGAGCCTGAAGGCTAGGCCAGGATCTGACAAAAAGCCCATTCTCGGTCGATTTGGGTCCTGGTCAGTGTGGAGAGCTGCTGGGTGCAGCTGGCAGGGGCAAAGGGACCTCTAACCTAGACATTGCACAAAGAGGTCAGTGAGTCCAGACACACACACACACACACACACACACACACACACACACACCCAGCCCCAGGGGATTTGGAGTAGGGCTTTTTTCCTCAGGAGGCATTCTGTGTGGCCCATCGGGGAGCTCCAGAAGAACTTTCCAGATTGTCATCTAAGACCCCCAGCAGCTCTACCACACAAGACAGTGCCCCTATCTCCTCTGCATATAAAATGGCTATCTATGGCTGGATCTTAGAATTTTCTGGAACTAGCCAGCCTGATTCGACCAATTCAAAAACTGCTCTGAGAAAGTGAGCCAGGTGTTGTTTTAGAAGCCCCATCATCCCTTCCGAAATGATAAGGTGCCATTTGGTAAATTACTACTCTCTAGTACTTAACGACATCCTAGCACCTGGGAAAACTGATTTCATCTCTTAACACCCCATGAAGGGTGTGTGTGAGTGTGTGAGTGTGTGTGTGTGTGTGTGT
>NW_023238618.1:0-1162 GCF_002007445.2 Ailuropoda melanoleuca | reverse complement strand
GTCTGTCCTCAGTGTGCATCTTACTAGATCTACTGATAGGATAGCATTTAACACCCTTGACCTCTCCCTTCTCCTGGAAACTCAGGCTTCACTTGCTACCCAGGACACACACTGGTAGATTTCCTGCCACCTAACTCACTGGTCGTTCCTTCACAGTGTCCTTGGCTGGGCCTTTCACCTCTCACACATCTTGACCTGTTGATGTGCCATCCAGGGCTTAATCATTGGACCTTTTCCTTTATCTATGATCAACTACTTTCGTGATCTCGTTTAGTCTGACATTCAGGTGACTCCACTCCAGCAGTGGCCTCACTCTCTAATTCTCATTTTATATGCTACCAATACTCATTATTCAGTTTCTTGCTCCCATATGTGCTTACACTGTTCCCTCTCCCTGGGAGGTCCTAACAATTTCCCTAATATATAGGACTGCTCCCCAGTTGCTGTTTCTCCATGATGTCTGTCAACCTTTCTCTGACTCAGATGCCTTGCTATGGACTGAGTTGTGTCTCTCCAAAATTCCTTTGTTTAAACTCTAACCCCAATGTTATCATATTTGGAGATAGGTGTTATAAGGAGGTAATAAAGTTAACTAAAGTCATAAGGGTGAGGCCCTAATATGATAAGAATGGTGTCTTTATTTTTTTATTTAAATTGAATTAGCCAACTTATAGTACATCATTAGTTTCAGATGTAGTGTTCAATAATTTATCAGTTTTGCGTAATACCCAGTGCTCATTACATCACGTGCCCTCCTTAATGTCCATTACCCAGTTACCCCATCCCCCCACTCATGTCCTCTCCAGGAACTCTCGGTTTGTTTCCTATAGTTCAGAGTCTCTCATGGTTTTTCTCCTTCTTTGATGACTTCCCATTCTGTTTTCCCTCCCTTCCCTTACGGTCTTCTGCCCTGTTTCTTATATTCCACATATGAGTGAAACCACATGATATTTGTCTTTCTCTGATTGACTTATTTCCCTCAGTGTAATACCCTCCAGTTCCATTCACATCTATGTAAATGGTAGGTATTCATCCTTTCTGATGGCTGAGTAATACACACACACACACACACACACACACACACCGCATCTTCTTTATCCATTCATCTGTTGATGGACATCTTGGCTCCTTCCACAGTTTGGCTATTGTGAACATTGCTGCT
>NW_023238617.1:0-1162 GCF_002007445.2 Ailuropoda melanoleuca | reverse complement strand
AGCGCCATACAATGTTCAGAGGGCCCTGAGGCAAACACTGAGGTTGGAGAAGCTCAGAAGCCTAGTCTCATTTTTAATTCACAGCGAAGTAAAAGGTGTTTAAAAAAATATCAAGTCAACATCAAGAGTCTCTTCTCTGGATGGCCAAAATAAGTAAGACAAAAGCAGGTTAAATTTAGTTTGCTGGTATCCATATCTCTCCATGTCTGATTATGGGTGGAGCACAGGGGGATTTGGGTTGCCCCAGAAGTCTTATTGACTTTGGCGAGTGGATCAGCCATGCGGCAATTTGGCACTACCAGCAGACATCACACCATTCCACATGGCTTTTAACTTGGTATTGTATTCATAGTCTTTCCAAATGTCTCCCTTTCTTTTTAGATCTCAAAACAATTATGAGAAATGCAGACGTAGGAACACTCAACCTCTGACAGTACCACAGAGCCAAACTGATAAGTTATACAGAATTGACACAGGCTGCCAAATCTAGGGGTCTCATTTATTTGTCCAATTTTCAGAGACGTTGCATGCCACACAGAATGGATAGGCAGACCAACTTGATGCACTGTCTGGGTATAGTATACTTTGAAATCCAAGAGGAGGCCCTCATGCCAATGTGTTTGCAACGATGTTATACAGTCAACCACGGGTAGAATTATTTCCTCAGCTAGCACTCGTGTATAAAATATCTCCTGATGGCCTTGTCTTGCAATGGTGTGTGTATATGTGGGGTGTGTCCGTGTGTTTGTGTACACGTGTATGTGGCAAAAAGATGATTGACATCGGGTCTCAGGACAATCCACTGCAGAAATAGGCAAACCTTTTCAATAAAGGGCCATATAGTAAATATTGTAGGCTCTGCAGGCCCTAGTCTGTAGTAACTACTCAAGTCAAGTCAAGGATGCAGAAAAGCATCCTTAGACAGTATATAAATGAATGGGTGTGGTCATAATTTGATGACTCCTGAACTAGGACACCAAGCTCTCTTGAGTATGGCATTGAGACCAGGTCTGTGACAGAGTTCAGCATTCCTAAACCTAGCCCTCAGCTATCTATGCCTCCAGGGACTTAGTAATCCTAAAACCTCAGGGTCGATTATGGTACTAGTACATGCCCTAAAGATTTACATAATTGCAAACCAAAAAAAAAAAAAAAAAAAATT
>NW_023238616.1:0-1162 GCF_002007445.2 Ailuropoda melanoleuca | reverse complement strand
GTGACTAAGTTTTTTTAAATATAAGAGGAAAACAGCTCTAAGGGCCTGTTTCTGATCACTGTTCCACAAAACAGGTGACCAGGAGACTATAGGGATATGTTTCAAAGCACAGCACAAGATTTTAACTGCTCAGTTCCCTTTGGTTTTAACGATGTGGCCACAGCTAAAACTGCATTATTTCTTTGAAAATAGATTCTAATGGCCCAAGAGTCCATGAAAAAGGACCTGAGACAGAATTCCTTAGGTGGGAAGCCATCTGAGGGGTGCCTGGTCACAGTGCTATTTGCACTGTCTTCTTAAATGCTGCCTAGGCCCACCTTCTCTGGTCTCGAAAGAACACTTCTTGTTTGCATTTAAAATATCTGTTCTTGGCGCCTGGGTGGTGCAGTCAGCTAAGCATCTGACTCTTAGTTTCGGTTCAGGTCATGATCTCAGGGTCATGGGATTGAGCCCCAACTTGGTCTCCATGCTCAGTGGGGAGTCTGTTTCTCCCGCTCCCTCTGCCCCTCCCCCCATGCTCATTCATGCTTGTGCACTCTCTCCCTCTCTCAAATAAATAAATCTTAAAATATCTGTTGTTGGGGTACCTGGCTGGCTCAGCTGGAAGCACATCCAACTCTTGATCTCAGGGTCATGAGTTCAAGCCCCACACTGGGTGGACAGATTACTTAAATAAATAAAACTTAAAAATAAATACAGGGGCGCCTGGGTGGCTCAGTCAGTTAAGCGTCCACTTGATTTAGGCTCCGATCATGTTCTCAGGGTCCTGGGATTCAGCCCTGGGTCGGCCTCCCTGCTCACTGGGAGTCTTCTTGCCTCCCTCTTCCTCTGTCCCTCCCGCTGTGGGCACACATACTCTCTGTCTTAAATAAATAATTTTTTTAAGAAAATAAAGAAAAATAAAATACATTAAATTTAATTTAATATCTGTTCTTTAAAAGAGATTAAAGAGACAACAAACAAATATCACATGTGGATCCTGATTGAAACAAAATGACAGTGATGGATATTTTGAGATGACTGGGAAAATTATATTATGGTCTGAATTTTAAAGATTTATTTTATTTATTTGAGAGAGAGCGAGCACAGAGCGCATGTGCGCACAGGGGGCGGGGCAGAGGAAAAAACGATCTCAAGCAGACGCCATGCTGAGCACAGAGCC
>NW_023238615.1:0-2863 GCF_002007445.2 Ailuropoda melanoleuca | reverse complement strand
ACTCCTGGGTTTCTGACTGCTGCATGTGCCATCCATCCGCGGACTCCCCATGGTAAGTCCCTCTGGGAACTTCTGATTTCATCAAATGATATGAATGACCAAGGTTGGAAATTCCAACTCCTATGTCAGCTCCAAACCGAGGCCACTTTTGATGATTCAGGTACACAACTTGGAGGAATTACTACGTATGCCCCAAATTAGAACAGTGTTCCCTTTGGTGGGAAGTGCATAAATAGAAAAAGCCTGTAAGAAACCTATCTCTAATGTTGGCAAAAGTGACTGGTAATTCTTGGCATGTCACTTAATCTCTCTACTTTCCAGTGCCTCCCACTAGAATATGGTTTACAGCCCCTGCACTGTTCCCACCCACCTCAATAGGGCTGACCCGAGGATTACAGGATATGGTAACAGGTATTGTCCACAAGCAGTAAAGCATCCTTCCCATGTAAAGCTAAGAGTGAGCGTCCATCCCCTCTTGCTGTGGAGCCATCCACGTCCCCTCTCTGGATTCCACCACCACCAGTGTCTACCTTATTCTTGCAGTCGCTCAGTGATTGAACACTTAGGGCGATTATGAAACACCAGTCATTTATTTTATTTTTCTTAAGGCTTTCCTTGTGTTTAATTACTTTGTGCCTCATAACATAATTCTAATAAGTAGGCCACAGTCACATTTCAATATCTCAGAACAGGCAAATGAGACACAGAGAGGTCTACGTAACTTTCTCAGGTGCTCGTGGCTCCTTCATGGAGTGTGAACCCAGGCCGTCAGTCATGGGCACTGCAGTTTGTTTTGTTTCTCTGATGCCTCGGCCACATCAAGGTATTCGCTCACAGGAGCTGGTGGGTGTTGTACATGCGCACCCAACCGCAACAGCTCCAGAAGTCCGAGTGGGGTTCAGGAGGCTCTGCTGGGCAGGCAGCAGGTGAATAAAGGGATGAAAGGATTGAACTATGAATAGATGATCACCATTTCCCTGTGTTCTTCTGCCAGCGAGATGTCCACAGTTGTTCTCTATCGGAATGCATTTACTGGGATCTTGCTTCAAGCCAGATGTCCACAGTTCTTCTCTATTGGAATGCATTTCCTGGGGTCTTGCTTCAAGGATGAAGAAATGTTCGCCTGAAGTCAAGAATATTACCTGACCCCAAGCAGTGATTCTGAAAACTCTGCCTCTGGCCAAAAAACAGGGGGAACCCTACCAATGACCCAGTTGAAGGTACTGTGGGAATGGACTCATTAGGTTCGTTCAAGAAAAATGATGCTACTTTATTCAGTGACCCATATTTAAGAGAAAACCATCAAAATGTGAAGCCACATTCTTCTCTTCTGAGAATATGCAAAAGCAAATAATAAAGTTACTGCTGTAACTCCAGCAGTCAAGGTGCATTTCTAACTGAAGAATGGGCTCATCTTTACCAGTAAACAACATCTTTAGCTAACATACAGACCTTTAGCTGATGTTCGAACCAATATTGGCTGAGACAGCTCCATGAAAGAGTGTTCTTGGATTTTAAAAAATTAATAGGCATTATTGACAACAGGAGGTTTACACAAATCTAAGAGTTGAACAGATAATATAGAATAGAAAGTTCCCATAACCCACGCCCCCTGACCCCAATTCCTCCACTAATAACATCTCATATGGATGTGGTACATTTGTTATAATTAGCAAAACAATATCAATACACTTTTATTAACTGGAGGTCTATAAAGGAATTCAATTTTGAAATATGCCCCAACATGGATGGACCTTGAAAACATATTATGCTCTGTGAGATAAAGCATGGAGAGAAAGACCAATATTGCATGATTCCACTTCAGGGCCTTGAAACCCTGCCACTCCAAGGACTTTGCGGGGAGGCCAAGACAGATGCCTTCCAGGTCTCCAGGGAGTCCAGGGTCTCATCAAGGCATGTGGCCTGTAAACAAGTAGGTGGTGAGTGGAACAGAGAGTGGAGGGCACTCCTCGCAGTTTGAGGGGCTGAGGAATTTTTCCTAGGTTGGCTCTGGGATTGCAGGTCCACCAGGAGTTGGCTGGATGGACCCGAACAGGCTCCTGCCTGTTGGTGATGAACAGAAGGGAGGAAAGCACAGAGCAGAGAGGTCCCGGGGAGGCAAGCTGCTGCGGGTCCGACTGTGGAGCCATGGTCCTCAGGAGGGACAGCATTGTGTCCCCCAGGGGACATTTGGGAAGGACTGACTGCGGTAGGTGGCTGCAGAAAGGGACCTGGGAGGCCTGAAGGCAGGCTGAGTACAGTTCATGGGTACAGTAACCATTGTCACCACTCTGCCCTTGCTGTCACGGACCCAAGAAGCCCCTCTGCTGACCAGAGCTTTCTGGGTTTGTGGGGCACACATCTATTGAGTAAACACAAGTTCTTTCTGGACCCCACGATTTCACGACTTTGAGGCCCACATCATCTGTCAATGAGCAGGTTGGCTGTCTTCTGTGTTTGTAATGCTACCGCACCCCACCAGCTCTGGTTTTAATCAGGGCAGGAGCACAGCTGGCTCCCAGGCTGGGTCTGACAGTTGGCATTGCCTCTTCAGACATGCGTGGAGGCAGTCTGGCACAGCCTGGTTGGGAGGCTTGGTCATTCATAACATCTCATCAACTGCAATCCCTTGAAAACCAAGGAACTTCAGGAGCCATTCAGAGCTGCAGAAGCCCCCCCAGAGCTGATAATATGCACCCCACTGCTTCCTTGGCAGGGGGCTATTATTTGCAGGATGGGGGCCACGCTGGGGTTTCCTGGGGTTGGGCACAGAGGAGGGACTGACAGCAGAGGACAGTGCTGAGCTGGCACCAGCTTCCATTCCTAAAGCTGGGATCTGTGGACAGACGGGGAGGATGACTGG
>NW_023238614.1:0-3083 GCF_002007445.2 Ailuropoda melanoleuca | reverse complement strand
GGAGCAGCCAGAAGCCAAGGAACACTGGGGCCACCAGGAGCTGGAAGAGGCCAGATCCTCCCCTCGAGACTGTGGAGAGAGCACAGCTCCACTGACACCTTGATCTCANAGCCGTCTGGCCTCCTAAACTACAAGAGAATGAATTCTGTTGTTTCCAGCCACTTAATTCGTGGTCATTTGTTACAGCAGCCACAAGAACTCATACAGTGCAGCAGAACCAAGACCCACAGAGAGGGCAAGAATGGGAAATGGGAATGGGGGTGCCGCAGAGTCACAGGGCTCCTAGGGGGAGGAGGGGAGTGCTGAAGCTGGAGATGAGGGGTCACTGCAGCTGCTGCAATGGACCAGGGCATCCCTCCATGTATGGAGGCCCCTGACTCCCGGGATCAGCATTGGCTCAGGTATGACCAGCTTGGCGATCTTGAGAAAGACCCATCATCTTCCAAATTTCAGTGTCATTAGTATTACTCACAAGCCAGACATTCTACACGCTGCAACGGGGACCAGCCCTGAAACCTCACGCTGAGTTAAAGAAGCCAGGCACAAACGGGCAAATATCATATGACTGCCTTGTGTGAGGTCCCTAGAGGAGATAGACTCACAGAGACAGAAAGTAGGACGGTGGGTGCCGGGGGCTGGGGAGGGGATGGGGAGCGAGTGTTCAAAGGGGACAGAGCTTCAGTTCAGGAACAGGAAGAAAGTTCTGCAGACGGACGGTGGTGTTTGCACAACAGTGTGAATGTGCTTAATGCCCCTGAACTGGCCGCTTAAGACTGGCGAAGAGAGTCAATGCATGTTACGTGTATTAATCACAGTGTTTTTAAAAATTAAAAGCAAAGCAAAAATTTAAAAATCTGAGACTAATGCCTATACCACAGAATTATTGGAACGATCAGTGGTGACGTCTGTCCAGGGCCTGGAACCCAGGGCAGGGGGTGCCCAGAAGGGGGCGGTCACTGTGCCAGTTACGACGGTTAGGAGAGTTCCTCAGAACTGGGAGCTGGCAGCTTGCTCTCCGGGCCTCTCCGAGGGGAGCAAACGAGGCTCATGTGGGTGAAGTGGTCTGCACAGTGGGACTTAACCCCTGCCGGCAGAGGCAAAAATGGCTGAGGGTCACCACCCTGGGCCCCTCCTGGCTCAGCCAGGCATGCCCCCTGCCCTGGGCACCCTGCCCCGGCCCACGCCCCTCCCGTGGGCTAGCACCTGAGATGGCTCTTCTTCCAGGAGATGGTGTGGAACACGGTGGACACCACGAAAAGCCCACAGAGGCCGAGGCCGTAGATCCAGGCAGAGATGGTCTCCCAGTCGTCGTCAGACAGGAAGTAGAGGTTGGAGCTGCCGACGATGCTGGGGATGATCCAGAGCTGGGGACAAAGCGGGGACAGGTGCTGCGGGGCCGGCCTCTGCCGCGGGGTCCGGGGAAGTACAGAGTCCCTGAGCCCCCCTGAGCGCACCGCCCACCCCCTTCTCCAGATCCGCACCGTCTAACACAGCCTCTCTCCAAGGCTGGAATGGCCCGGTCCACACCACTCGACACAACCTCCCTCCTGGGTGGGAAATCCTAAACCTGCACCATCCAGCATGGAAGCCACTAGACCCCTGTGACTCCCGAGCCCCTGAGCCGTGACTATGCCGGGAAAGTGCTGACGTTTTTTTATTTTATTTCATTTTAATTGATTTTAGTTTCCATTTCAGCAGCCCCATGGAGCCAGTGGCTACCGTATTGGGCCGCGCGGCTCTAGAGAAATTCGGGGTAGACGCGAAGGCTCCTGGCCTCAAGGAACGTCGCTGGTCACGGCCCCCACAGCCAGCCTCACGGACCCAGGCACGCCACGCCGTCTCACAGCTGTGCGGTTGCCCACGTAGTTGGCACCTTCTGAAAAAAATGGCCCTCCCCACCAGGTCCACCTGGAAAACCCTTCGCTCTTCACGTCTTGGCTCGTCCCTCCTCTCCCTGAAAAGTCTAGAATTCTCCAAAGTGCCGGGGGCAGGGGGTCCCTGAAAGTGCACCCAGTTCTGTGTGCTGGGAGCACTTTTCCAGGAGAAAGGGTCTATGGCAGCCCCAGCCAACAGAACTGTAACGTGAGTCACGCAGGTCATTTTGGATGGTCTGGGACCCATGTTTTTAAAGGGAAAAATAAACAGGTGACATTAATGTTAATACCATATTTTGTTCAGCCCAATAGATCCAAAATACCATGTAAGAAACATAAACATATTAAGGAGGTATTTTACATCCTGTTTTCCGTGCTCAGTCTTCCCAAGCTGGCGTGTATGTCACACTCCCAGCACATCTCCAACAGACGAGCTGCATTTGAAGAATGCGACAGCCACACGGGGACGGCAGCTAGCAAATTGGACAATGTGGTCTAGATCTGTCACTAGTCCCAAAGCAGTCTACTGCTCAGAGGAGGAGTTCTTAGGTGAGGCTGGGGTGGCGTTGGCAAGGATTCCAGGCAGAGGGAACAGCATGTGCCAAGGCCTGGAGGCATACCTTCTACCCAGGAAAGAGCACAGGCAGGAGCTGGAACCTGGGGGAAAGGTGTGGCAGTGGGAGGTGGACTGACTTATGAGCTGAGGCCTGCCTGGGAGCTTGCTACAGAGTTCAGATGCTGTACCAAGTACCAGGGAGCCAGTGAAGGTTCGCAGAGCAAAAGAGAGGCATGCTCAACACCACAGTCCAATGTACCCAGATGGCCTTCCCTCGAGATCCCACTCACTCTTCCAAGGGCCACAGAGGACTTGTCATCAGTTGGGACATGGCCGTGGAATAAATGTTGAATCTCTCCAAGGGTGAAGAGCCTGCCTTCCCTCCCACCTGGAAGTATCCCCCTCTCGGCCCCCCAAAAACCAACTCACAGCATGGGTGGCACAGTTGGCTGCATGCTCGTACTCAGTGGGCTGGTACCTCTTGTGGGCGGGTACTCGGTGGTTCATGAACCTGGAATGAGAGGCATAATTCCGGGAAGCTGGGCCAGGAAGCCGGGAGCAGCTGTGGTCACAGGATTCCCAGGAGACCTGAAGACTGGGTCCCTCCTGGTGGGGAAAAAGGATCCCCCCTCCCCCTTCCTCCTCACCTTCCC
>NW_023238613.1:0-1162 GCF_002007445.2 Ailuropoda melanoleuca | reverse complement strand
AAATAAAATCTTAAAAAAAAAAAAAAAAAGAAAGAAACGTGGATGTCATCAGTGACCTTGTAAGAACAGTTTTGGGGTATTATGATGGCCAGAGGCTGATTACAGAGTATTTAAGAAAGACTGTGAGGATAGTAATTTTGAGAGATTTTGCTGAACCGGACACAGGTAATTATAATAGTCAGTACCTAAATAGCATTTACTAAGGGCCCAACACCTTTTTAGGTAGGACTTTATGTCTGTTAATCTCATTTAATCCTTAAAGCATCCCAGTGAGGTAAGAGTATTATCATCTCCACTTTACAGATGAGGAAGGCAAGACACAGAGATACTAAGTAATTTAGCTATATGATAGCTATTTCTATATTGAAGAACCAGTTTATAGCTTCTTTTAAAATCTTGTTTTTAATTTGCATGTATTTGAAAACTTTTTGACAGATTGGTTAGAATAATCAAACAATTTAAAAATATAATCCCTTGAGGGGCACCTGGGTGACTCAGTCAGTTGAGTGTCAAACTCCTGATTTCCGCTTGGGTCATGATCTCAGGGTCCTGGGATCAAGCCCTGTGTTAGGCTCTGTGCTCAGTGGGGTGTCTGCCTGGGATTCTCTCTCTCCATCTCCCTCTGCCCCTTGCATGTGTGTGCTTTCCCTCTCTCTCAAGTAAATAAAATCTGTAAATATATATTCTCTTGAAATGGAGAAAAGAATCTCTTCTGTCAGAGTGGAGCTATATATATGACTTCATCTGTGTCACTCTACAGTATTCAGATAACCCAATGACTTTCTTTCTTTTTTAACTTTTTTTTTTTAAGATTTTATTTTATTTATTTGAGAGTGAGAGAGGGCACAAGCGGGGGTGAGGGGCTGAGGGAGAGGGAGAAGCAGGCTCCCCTCTGAGCAGGGAGCCTAACTTGGGGCTTTATCCCGGGACCCCGGGATCATGACCCAAGCCAAAGGCAGCCACCCAAACAACTGAGCCACCCAGGCGCCCCCACCCAATGACTTAACATAATTCTGCCCTGCGCTTTCACTCATCACAACCTGTTTAGACATAGCTTTTATGTGTGTGTATCTGTGTGTTTTATATTAGGCATCTTTATGAAACTACTTGTATTCATTTTCACTGAATAATTTGAATTTACGTACACTGTTTTTTTTTTTTT
>NW_023238611.1:0-1161 GCF_002007445.2 Ailuropoda melanoleuca | reverse complement strand
TGTGGGGCTCGATCCCATAACGCTGGGATCACGCCCTGAGCCGAAGGCAGATGCTTAACCGCTGTGCCACCAGGCGCCCCAAGGAACATTCATAACTCTTGACACACCCATAACAACTGAGACTTACCAAGAAAAACACAGGCTGCTTAGACAATGAGAAAAGTCTGAGGGCCAACCAAGAGCTAGGGCAAGGGTAAATGATGAGGTTAATCTTCTACACAAAGTCACACCTGCAAAACTGGGAGAGCCAGCCATTTTTCTTTACACATAGAAACAAACACAGGGATTCAGGCAAAATGAGGAGACAGAGGAATATGTTCGAAACAAAAGAACAAGATAAAACCCCAGAGAAAAACCTTAATGAAACAGAGATAAATAATTTACAATATAGAGAGTTCAAAGTAATTATCATAAAGATGCTCAACAAACTCAGTAGAAAAACAGATGAAACACAGTGATAACTTCAAAAAAAAATAAAGAGTATGAGATAGAAGTCACAGAACTGAAGAATACATTAACAAAACTGAAAATTTCACTGAGGGGCTCAACAGCAGACTAGATGAAACAGAAAACAGAATCAGTGAACTGGAGGGCAGGACAGTAGAACACACACAGAGCAGAGCTTGACCAAGCCTTCTGTCTCCACATGGACAATATAGTAATGTTCTTTGTATTATAGAGGAAGGATTCCTTGATATAGAAAATTATTCTGGCTCTTTAATCTAGACAGGCACCCTGGACATATGTATTAACTTCTCACTCAAATTTACACCAATTCAGTATTCACAAACTATACCAAAGGAGCAACAATATTTAAAAAGCCTATGCAAGGTAATACTGTTCCCACTTCTGTTACCACCTCCACTCCAATAAAACTGAGATGATGAACAATGCTTAAATGAGCAATTTATGCACATTCAAGATTTAGAAAGTATGCATCAAATATTTTTTTCCAAATATTGAATTGGTATTGTCAAGCTGGTTCACCCTTAAATTCTTTTTTTAAATTTTTTTAAAAGATTTTATTTATTTATTTGTCAGAGAGAGAGAGAGACAGAGAGCACAAGCAGGGAGAGAAAAGAGTAGAAAGAAAAAAGAAAAGAAAAAAGAAAAGAAAAAAAAGAAAAGAAAAGAAAAGAAAAGAAAAGAAAAGAAAAGAAA
>NW_023238610.1:0-1161 GCF_002007445.2 Ailuropoda melanoleuca | reverse complement strand
GTTACATTAGTTTCAGGTGTAGAACATAGAGATTCAACTTCTCTATATGTTATGCTTTGCTCACCCCAAGTGTAGCTGCCATCTGTCACTATACAGTGCTGTTACAATATCATTATGTCTATTCCCAGTGCTGTGCCTTTTATTCCATGACTTACTCATTCCATAACTAGAAGCCTGTATCTCCTGCTCCCCTTCACTTATTTTGCCCATACTAAATCCTCTGCACTCTGGCAACCATCAGTTTGTTCCCTGTATTCATAGGTCTGATTTTGCTTTTTGCTTGCTTGTTTTATTCATTTGTTTTGTTTTTTAGATTCCACATGTAAGTGAAATCATGTGGTATTTGTCTTTCTCAGTCTCACTTATTTCACTTAGTATAATACCCTTTAGGTCCATCTATGTTGTGCAAATGGCAAGAGCTCATCCTTTTTTTGTGGCTGCAGAATATTTGTGTGCGTGTGTTTGTGTGTGTGTTTGTGCATACCACATTTTCCTAATCCATTCGTTAGTCCAGTGGACACTTAGGTTGCTTCTATAACTTTGCTGTTGTAAATAATGCAGTAAACATAGGGGTGCATATATCTTCCTGAATTAGTGTTTTCATTTACTTTGGGTAAATATCCACTAGTGAAATTACTGTATCATATAGTATTTCCATTTTTAATTATTTGAGGAACCTCCATATTGTTTTCCACAGTGGCTGTACCAATTTATATGCCCACCAACAGTGCAAGAGGGTTCCTTTTTCTCTACATCCTCACCAACACTCATTATTTATTGTCTTTTTGACTTTAGCCATTCTGACAGGTATAAGGTGATATCTCACTGTTGCTTCAGTTTGCATTTCCTTGATGGATTCGTGGTGTTGAGCATCTTTACACATGTTTGTTTGACATCAGTATGTCTTCTTTAGAAAAATGCCTGTTCAGGTCCTCTGCCCATTTTTTAATCAGATTGTTTTTTTGGTGTTGAGTTGTATAAATTCTTTATATATTTTGGATATTAACTCCCTTATTGCATGTATCTTTTGCAGATGTCCTCTCCCATTCAGTAGATTTTCTTGTTATGTTGTTGATAGTTTTCTTTGTTACGCGAAAGCTCCTTATTTCGGTGTAGTCCAAATAGTTTAATTTTGCTTTTGTTTCCCTTGCCTGAGGAGAC
>NW_023238609.1:0-1161 GCF_002007445.2 Ailuropoda melanoleuca | reverse complement strand
GGGATTCCATCCAGGATATCACGTGACAGTTAGTTGTCCGGGCTGCTGATTTGAGCCTCTGTACTGCCCAGTTCCCCACAGTCTGGTCCCTGCCTGGAGTTCTTTCTGTCCTGCAGGCAGAAGCCTTCCATTCCCATTTTTCTTAAGTTGAGCTCATACAAAGGGCTACTGCTGACCTAGCAAGTCAGTCCTGAAATACAGGCTTTCCACCGTACTCTGTTCCAAAAACAGAGTTTCTGAGACCAAGACCCCTTTCCTTTTACTTGATTCAGAAATAAAGTGTCTTCTGCTGACCTTTGACTTCTACACATGCCCGAATCACAGTCTCCCTTCAGTGCCATGTTCTCAAAAGCCGGTCTTATCCCCATACCCACCCCTTGCTATGTGCGTGTGATTCTAAATCAGGCTTCTGTCTCAATCCAGTTCAAGATCTTTCTTAAATCCCCCGCCTGGTTCTCCTCAGGAAGCTAGGCGTTTGTATTTCTGGGCAAATTTGCTATGGGATATTGGAATCCTGTCCCTGAAACTAGTCCTCTAGTTAAGGCCTTCCTTCCCCGGGGACATCTGGGGCTCTTGTCGCTAGGACCCACACCCACTGAGACTCCCGTTTTGTGTCACGGATCTCCCCTCTCGCCCCAGTCTTCTGACATGTGTGGCAAGGATTCCCTAGACGAAGATAATGATTGCTGGAGGCCACCATGATTCTTGGCATGGAGGGTATCCTCGGTCAGTTTTCGGTGACTAAATGCCCCTGAGCCTGAGCCCAGCTGTCAGCCTTAGAACCTGGGTTGGGTTTCCCAGTGGACAGAGTGGGCCCTTCTGTCAGGCCTGGCTCCTCCCTGACTGCCCTGTCTCACTGTGAGTCACTGGCCACACTCTGCTAATGAAATACTCTTTTATATAAACAACTCAATGAAAGGGGGAGATTCAGTCTTTGAATGACACAAAATTTAGGACCATTTAGGGACAGTTTCTGACTTTATCTAAGTATGTGTTAAATTCCACACTGTATTTTGTGATTTAACTGGCCAAAATTATAATAGTGATCATCTTAAACAGTGACCTTTCCTTGTTGAAGGCTACAGAAAGAGGTCACTAGGTAAAAACGAAGGATATCTGAATAAAGCATACACTTCAGTTCATTCAAATGTATCGATTGCG
>NW_023238608.1:7549-7865 GCF_002007445.2 Ailuropoda melanoleuca | reverse complement strand
AAATTTGAACAAAAACTAATCAGAGTCCTGGAAAAAGGAGCTGAAGATGGGGAAGTTGATGCTAATCTCAGATATGTGGCCAGAGGAGCTTAGTGAAGGTGAACTTATCAACATACAAAAAGAAAATGGTACTGGAGGAGATTATGCTAAGTGAAATAAGTCAAGCAGAGAAAGACAATTATCATATGGTTTTACTTATTTGTGGAACATAGGAATAGCAGGGAGATCATCAAGAGAAGGAAGGGAAATTTGAAGGGGGGGATAACAGAGGGGGAGATGAACCATGAGAGACTATGGACTCTGGAAAACAAACTGA
>NW_023238608.1:0-414 GCF_002007445.2 Ailuropoda melanoleuca | reverse complement strand
TCCTCTTCTTTAGTCATTCATCAGTCGATGAATACTTGGACTTTTTCTGTAATTCGACTATTGTAAAAATGCTATCAATAGCAGGGTGCATGTATCCTTTTGAATTAGTATTTTTGGATCCTTTGGGTAAATGCCTAGTAGTGCAATTGCTGAGTCATAGGGTGGTTCCATTTCTAACTTTTTGTGGAACCTTCATACTGTTTTCCAGAGTGGCTGCACAAGTTTGCATTCCCACCAACAGTGTTAAGAGGGTTCTCCTTTCTCCACATCCTTGCCAATACTTGTTGTTTCTTGTATTGTTGATTTTAGCCATTCTGACAGGTGTGAGGTGCTATCTGATTGCAGTTTTGATTTCCATTTCCCTGATTTTCAGTGATGTTGAGCATCTTTTCATGTGTTTATTGGCCATCTGTA
>NW_023238607.1:0-1161 GCF_002007445.2 Ailuropoda melanoleuca | reverse complement strand
TACATCGGAATCTGGGGATGTACTGTATGGTGATTAACACAATATAATAAAATAAAATTAAAAAAAAATCCAATGGCCATAATAATTATGCCTACTAATATAAATAGAAATTTATTATTAACAAAGCCATTTTAGACTATAATTTTAAATGCATTCCCCCCAGTATGTAAGCTTAAAAAAAAACTCACAATTTTACATTTCTGTGTAATTCATTACTGTTGCAATTTGCTTTTCAGTTACTTTTAATATGATTAAATAGAGTAACCAGGATCATGTTGCTGTATACTTTTTGTACCCAACTATGAATCATAGGCTATCTCTAATAATTTAATGGATGCTCTTTCTACATACAATGCTATCAGAGATGTCCCCTGATGAGTGTTAAATAACTTGGCTTCTGTAAATGTAGCCTGAAATTTTATAATTTAAAGGCAAATTTCAACTTTACTATTTCTAAATGTCACCAATAATAATAATTAGCAGTTATATTAACTCATTGAGAGTAAGTTGATAAGGATCCAATTACATTTTTAAATCATCATTGCAAATTATTGAGATCTATTTTCAAGAAACATATTTTACATCATTAACAATCCATAGCAGTTTGAAGGGTAACATTTTTTCTTTAAGAATGACCTCTGAGAGACTTACTTTTAGTTAGTCTCTTCATTGAAGAATAACTCCTATAATTAACTTGCTTCATCTCTTTCCTGAGTTGTTCAGATGGGCAGTAAGAAAGGGAATGGAAGCTACAAACTCCTGGGATCATCTCCAAGCCTAATAATACAGCATTGTCCTCATATGCAACACAGCATTGATTATGCGGTAGAAAAGTTAGTTATAACATATGTGTGTCCAATCCTATGGTATGAAGAGTTACATTCTGTGTGTTCTTAAAGAATAATATTTTAGAAACTTTATACTGCATGACCTAAGTAACATCTCTTATAGATAAAGTAGTATTCATAACATATTCTAAACTTCTCAAACTCAATACACAAGAAACAAATAAACAAGTCAAAAAATGGGCAGAAGATATGAACAAACACTTTTCCAATGAAGACATACAAATGGCTAATAGACACATGAGAAAATGTTCAAAATCATTAGCCATCTGGGAAATTCAAATCAAAACCACACTAAGATACCACCTTACGCCAG
>NW_023238606.1:0-1161 GCF_002007445.2 Ailuropoda melanoleuca | reverse complement strand
CTGGGAACAAGAGTGTTCTCCCAGGGAACAGTGCCGTTAACACCCTGGAAGATGGAGCATTCATGCAATATTATTATCTAAAGTGCAGCCCACATTCACAGTTTCCCAACTATCCCCAAAATGGCCTCCAGAGCTTTCTTGTGAATCCGAGAGACAAGGTCATCTCCCACATCGCCTGTCTGGTTGCCCCAGTTTGCTCCCATCTAGGACATCCTTCCTCCTCGTTTGTCTTCCGTGACATGGCCATTTTGAGGAATCCAGGCCCGTTGTCTTGGGGGTTGCCCCCACGATCTGCTTCTGTCTGCTGGTTTCCTTATTGAGGGAATTTTAGGAAAGACAACAACACTGCTGTCCTGTGTAACCACGATGAGTGCATTATGTCTGGCTCTCTCGAGACCTCTGTGATTACCTCTCTCATTGTAGAGAAGTCACATTACATGTTGCTCTCCTCTGTTGGAGAAACTAGTGGAAGCTTCTAGAAGGGTGTCCATGAGTTCCTGGATGCTGGGTCTCATTGCCGAAGCTGAACACCACTCTTCTATTTCTGACTCCTGACCTGGATCTCTCTGCTGTGCGAGCACCAGCAATCTTTACCCTAAACACCTGTGGGGGTGATCCAGCTAGAAATAGACGAACATGGAGACGGGCTTTCAGCGAGTGCAAAGCTGGCTAGCAGGTAGAGCCCAGGAGGATTGCTGTAAGGATCCCTGTCAGCTGGCCGGGGCACTCTGGCTCCTGGTAGGTACTTAAGTGAGTAGTAACGGTCGTGGAGCCTTTCCCAGCATTAATAATCATAAAGCTGTAACTGGCTGTGGTAGCGGTGCTCTTGGCCATTAAGGCCTGTAATTGGGACCTCTGTCTTTGAGATATTTGCATTGGCAAGTTCTATAGCGTGGATTTTTCAGTGCTCATAACATAAAGCAGTTCACCTGCTGTGGCGAAGTAACCTTTCATTTTGATCAAGAAAATATGCCTATTCAGACTCTCTGAGCCTTTGCCCCTGCTGTTCCTGCTACCTGGAATGCCTCCCTGCTGTTCTCCGGCATGGAGCTGGAGAGGGGAGCCTCTCACTCAACCTTCAAAGGCCCCTGATGGACTCAGGGATGCCGTCCTGTGGGCTCCCTACTTCTCTCTGTCGTGCGAGAACGTCCTGGGAAGCCA
>NW_023238605.1:0-1161 GCF_002007445.2 Ailuropoda melanoleuca | reverse complement strand
CCCCCCCCCAAAAAAAAAAAAAAAAAAAAAGCTCTATGACAACAGGGAGTTTGTTTTTCTCATTCAGTGTTTTATCTTTAGAATAGTGTTTTACATATAGTAAATACATTATAAATATTTGTTGAAAGGGGAAAAACAGGCAGTGAAAGAAGAGAAGAAATAAAGAGAGAAAAAGAAGGAATGCATTGCAAAATATGAATTCCAAGGTATGATGACATTTCTCAAAGTCCAACTTCATTTCAGAATCTCTATTGACAAATCTTGAACAACAAAATGCTATCCAGTGAGGCATTTGAAAATCTGTGGGAGCATTCTGGTGTCACATGGGGATGGGGAAACACTAATGTTTAATGTAGCTGGACCAGGACTGTTAAGTACCCTGCAACATCCACCAATGGACTGTTGTCATCTACATTTTTAAATGATCTGATGCATATATTTATATAAGATAAAAACTTATTTATAATTACTTCAACCTAGAACTAAACTTTTTTTTTTTTTTTTACCTAAACACAATGTTGCTTTGGAAGCACCTTTTATTCATGTACTTTTCCAATACTGTGACAACTGTATAACCAGAGAAAAGAATACTTTTTGAAAAATGATAAAGAATTGTTCAGTATTTCCCAAAATTCATATCTCCAATGTCAATGCCACTCTGTTGAACTGCCTGGATAATATGCAACTGTCTATTCCATATAATGTAAGGGTCTCAGGCTTCTTTACTGTGTTTTCTACCAAAGATATGCCAAAGAATCTGATTGTGGAAGTACATATTATTTTTAACTTAAATTTACTTTATATTTCATTTTATCACACAGGTAGAACATTATATTATTTTTGTAGCTGTCTTTGAATTTTGGTTGCAGTTCTCTGGTTTATCACTGCCCAATTAGCTCCAGTATATGTGGGAGCTGGTCTGATAGGATTGAGAGCAAACTGTCAAACACTTAACTTGTTAAAGCTCATCTATTTCCAGGGGCACCTGGGTGGCTCAGTCGTCTGCCTTCAGCTAAGGGTCTGATCCAAGGATCCTGGGATCGAGTCCCACATCAGGCTCCTCCGCTGGGAGCCTGCTTCTTCTCCTCACTCCCCCTGCTTGTGTTCCCTTCTCTCGCTGGCTGTCTCTCTCTCTGCCAAAAAAAAAAAAAAAAAAAAAAC
>NW_023238604.1:0-1161 GCF_002007445.2 Ailuropoda melanoleuca | reverse complement strand
TGCTTGTGTTCCCTCTCTCGCTGGCTGTCTCTATCTCTGTCGAATAAATAAAATCTTTAAAAAAAAATACACTGCTAACAGTAATACTCACTATAATGATGTTAGGAGAACATAGTGTTAACATTTGACCTCTAGAGGTGGAGTTTGATCTCACCTCTGCCAATTACAACTTGGGTGCCATTGGGCAAGTTATTTTACTTTTCTAATCCTCAGTTTTCTCATTGTAAATACACAAAATATTAGTGCATTCCCTTTAGGGTCAATGCAAGTATCAAATGAGAAAATTGGTTTAAAGAGCTGAGCACTTTACTATTATTATAAGAGCCATAGTAAGCAAGAGGACCAAAATTATAATACTTTCAGGGGATTCAGAAGGTAGCAGTTGAACTTGGCCATAGGATGTTAAATTTTTGCTAGCTGCAGACAGTTACTCTAGGCAGTATGTGCAAAGGTTTGTAGGCGGGGAATCTCTCAGTCAAGTTTGAAGTTTACTTGGAGCTTGGGGTTCATAGGAGGAAATATTGAGAAATAAGGCTGAAAACATAAAGATCAGAGCATGGAAGGCCTTATTTGTTAATCTGTCTCAAAGACTATCTCACTGTCTCTCTCTCTTAGATGTTGGACTGTTTTCTATACAGATTTTTAAGCAGGTTGCTAAATTATTTCTAGTCTCATAGCCTTTGCAATATTAAGTAGACTTAAAGCCCTAGTAAATATTACAGGTCTTCTACACAAACACTCAGAAATGATCACATTAACACCCCCAGGCACACACACATATATTTCAAAGCAAACATTTAGTAGCACTGTTTAGCAAATATTGCAAATGAAAATAGTATTTTGAAAACAATAGGCTATATAAACACATTTGTGAAGGGGAGGGTGACTCTTGAATACTCAGAATAATGATTGAGTGAGTAGGTCATGACAAGGTTAGACCTCATTTTGTGTAAATGGTCTTATTGTTGGCTTGCCCTTTTCTCTCTACACAGACTATAAACAGCAGTAAAAATGGATAATGTAACGTAGACAATGTTTCTCGGTACTATTAAAGTCCACAAAGTAAGCGAGACAGCAGAGTAAAGAGCTATCTTCTAACAATTGATTCTGTCAGTTACAGTCTCTGTAGGGGATAAGAACATCCTAATTTGTATGTATCTT
>NW_023238603.1:0-2183 GCF_002007445.2 Ailuropoda melanoleuca | reverse complement strand
GCATTGTGTCCCTTTTCCTGGGTGCCTAGGCAGCCTGCTGTCTTATTTCCACAGATATCCTTATAATCAGCACCCCCCCAGTGCTTTGGATATAAGCGGGGGGTCTCACCTCTCCAAAGCCTAACACCGAAGTAAAGGCGAAACTGCTACCTAGAGGGTGGTTTTCAAATTTTAGTTACCTCCGAGCCACCCAGAGGGCTTGTAAAACCAGATTGCTGGACTCCCCCGTCTGAGTTACTGATTTGCAGGACTGGGATTGGGCCCCAGAATTTGCATGTCCGAAAACTCCCTGGTAATGCTGATACTGCAGACCCAGGGACCACACATTGAGAACCACTGATTAGAGCCTCGCTCCCCAAGATGTGGAGAACAGCAGAAGCTTTCAAACACCCTGAAGCCCCGTCCACACCCAGAGATGCTAATGTGGCAGGTTGGGCTTGGGCCTCCCCACCCTGGGATTCCTATGAGCAGCCAAGGTTGTGAACCATTGGTCCAGAGGTGCTGACGTCGGCCAATCCGTTGGCATTTTCTCTTGCCCACAACTCACTTACAAAGTCTGTGCTTCTAGAAGGAAAAAGAGTGCTCACTCTGATATTTCTTAAACTGACTGAAGAGGAGAAAATGTGGAAATACCTTGATGTCTGAAATCTGCATTTTGGTTAAGACAGGCCTCGGAGTGTAAAGGATGGAAGAATAAAATGAGACCAACAAAACAAAATTGTTCCTAAACCGGGCAAATACCCCTGCAGCACTGATCAGCTGATCCAGCAGTAGGAAAATATACTTTTCCCAAAAGAGTATCTGTTCTCAAGAGGACGACGTACTTCACTACTGTCTCTTTTCCCTTTAAAGCATTCTTTCTCCTCTACCTTTTTTTGGTTTAGTTTTGTTTTAGTAAGATGTGTGACTTCAGACAAATTATTCTAATTCCGTGTTCCTCAAGTTTTTCAACTGAAAATCGAGACTGGCCGTTAGCTGATAGAATGTGAACACTGAGTTGGATTCCATTTGACACGCCCAGTGCCTGCCTGGCCATACAGTGAAAGCACAAAAAATTGTCTACCTGGGAGAACTCCCCAATTAGGAACTTTAATGATTAGGTAGCTAATGTTCTGTACGACCTCCTGANGTTTCCTGCAGCTTCCAGGACCTGTAAAGATGGGCAACAGGCAGCTATCTAAATTTTCCTACAGTCAGAGTATTCAGGACGTGAGCCCACTCAGAAAGGGTGGGGTGCAGCATTTCAGGAATTATTTTATCACCAGGAGAGTGGAGTAGGTTGTGAGAAATCTCGAGAGGGATCGTTTTGAATAGGAAATACGGTGGGGAGAGGGGTTGCAGTGAAACGTGTAAGCCCTCCTTCCAGCTGGTTCCCTCCCAGCTTCTCCCTTATCCTCCTTCCGAGCTCTTGGATGGCTGGTATATAAGAAGGCGTCTCTTCTAATAGAAGTTTTGTAATGCCTCTGAGGCATTTCCAACTTGAAGTCAATATACTTTGTATACTGATGAGATACCGGGGTAAGTAATTGGCTGTATGCAACCAGTTAATTAAGAGATACCGCAGTACCTTGGCCTCAGGCATTAAACAAGTCTAGCCAATAAGGGGGAGACTGGCAAATGAGAGGATTGACAGGACACAAGGGGATAACGTGTCACTCACTTAGGAATCTGTTTTTCCAATGGGTAGATGGATATAGCGTGGAGGAGGTCAGATGGGTGGGCTCTTCTTGAGGCTTAATTATCATCAGGAAAGCAAAGATTTCCAACTCTTGGAAGATGCAGCAAATGGAGTTCTTCCTAAAGTTCATTCTGTTTTCTCTTCCTGTCACCCCAATATCCAGTTCGGGGACATCAAGGAGGGCATTCAGACTGAGAGAAGCTTGGGGGTGCCACCTGGCAGTATTGATGAGGTTGTGGGACATCGGTGAGGTGAGATGGGATGGAGTCTGGAGCCCATGACCAAGAAAAATTCTTGAGATGCCTTTGGTGCAAAATGGTGGTTTATTAAAGCACGGGGACAGGATTCATGGGCAGAAAGAACTGCTCCAGAGTCATGAGGAATAGCCCATTATATACCCTCTAGTGGGGAGGGGGTTAGGGATTGCATAAGTGTCTAAGGAATTTTGGAAGCAAGGTTTCCAGGACCTTGAGGGGGCTAGCTATTGTTGGGAAAAGGTCATTCA
>NW_023238602.1:0-1161 GCF_002007445.2 Ailuropoda melanoleuca | reverse complement strand
CATTTGAAAGGATTTATATAAGATTTTAGAGTGAAGCCCATGAAAACTTCTTTTTCACTTGACTTTTTAAGTCGTGTCAAACTGAAAGAGAAAGCAAATCAGGTAAGAAAACTTCTGTATTTTTTACTGCAGTAGCACTTAAACGGCATGTGCATAGACGGGGCTATGTTTTTTAATCTGTGTTTAATCACAAAAATAACTTAAAGTTGCGAGTAGATTGGGACGAATACTTTAAAAAGCTACAACAAATGGAGGACTTAAATTCTTATATAGAAAAGGATTACACAAATTTGTAAGAAAATCTGTAAGACCACCATGCATATATAAGAAAAGGATAACTACATTTTACACAAAAGGAAATGTAAGAGGTTCAAACATTTTTAAATCTTCGACACTGCTGTTAATTAAAAATGAAAATTAAGAGACTAGCTTAATTCTATTTTCTCTGATCAATCAGCATGGTTTGTTTCTTTAGAATTCGCAATGCAAGTACTAGTATAAATTTTAATTAGCCAAAAATTTTGTGGTACAGTTTGTAAATACGTATCAAAGAAGCTTTAAATATGCTTCTAGGGTTCTACTCTGAGGAAATATTCTGAAATATATATTTAAATATAAAGATATTCTTTATAAAGTAAAAAAAACCCAGAAGCCTTAAATATCCTCAAAAAGAAGCACATATGAAGACCATGTAATGACACTGGAAACTAAATTCTTAGGACCTAACAATAATGCGGAAAAACCAGGCTATAATATTATATTACCATTAAGCCCGAGCATCGACACTATAGAAAATTATATTTAGATATATGCATATCAGTGATAATGGTGGTTATCTCTGTTTGAATTATTATTTCTATTGGTTTTGCTATAGTTTTCTGTATTTACAAGTTTATTTTTATAATCTGAAAAAAATAATAGAACAAAGGAGGAGAAAACAGAATGAAAACAAAACCCTTTAAACATATAGGCTGGGAGCACCTGGGTGGCTCAGTCGGTCAAGCGTCTGCCTTTAGCTTGGGTCTTGATCTCGGGGTCTTGGGATCGAGCCCCCCTTCATGCTCCCTGCTCAGCAGGGGGGAGCCTGCTTCTCCCTCTGCCCCTGCCTGCTGCTCCCTCTGCTTGTGCTCTCTCTGTGTCAGAGAAATAAATAAAATCTTT
>NW_023238601.1:0-1160 GCF_002007445.2 Ailuropoda melanoleuca | reverse complement strand
AAAGAAAGAAAGAAAGAAAGAAAGAAAGAAAGAAAGAAAAAGAAACCACAAAACAAACAAGAACATGGCAATAAATACATACCTGTCATAATTACCTTGAATGTAAATGTACTAAACCCTCTAATCACAAGACATAGGGTGAGAGAATGGAAAAAAAAGCAAGAGCCATCTATATGCTGTCTACAGGAGGCTCATTTTGGACCTAAAGACACATGCACATTGAAAGTAAAGGGATGGAGAAGCGTTTATCATGCAAATGAATATGAAAAGAAAGCCAGAGTAGCAATATGTATATCAGACAAAATAGACTTGAAAACAAACAAAAAAAACTATAATGAGAGACAAAGAAGGACACTATATAAACATAAACAGAACCTTCCAACTGGAAGATATAACAGTTGTAAATATTTATGCACCTAACATAGGAGCATGCAAATACATAAAGCAGTTAATAACAAACATAAAGGAACTAAGTGACAGTAATACAATAATAGGGGTCTTCAACATCCCACTTACATTGATGGACAAATCATCCACCCAGAAAATCAATAAGGAGATACTGGATTTGACTGACACCTTGGACCAGATGGATCTAACAGATATATTCAGAACGTTCCATCTTAAAAGACCAGATACACATTCTTTTCAAGCACACATGGAATATTCCCCAGAATAGATCACATATTAGGCCATGATTAAATCTCAACATATTCCCAAAGATCAAAGTCATACCATACATCTTTTTGGGCCATAACATTATGAAATTAGAAATCAATCACAAGAAAAAATCTGGAAAAAGCACAAATAGATGGAGGTTAAATAACATCCTAATAAAGAGTGAATGGGTCAACCAAGAAATCAAAGAGAAAATTTAAAAAAAATACATGGAGACAAATGAAAATGAAAACACAACGTTCCAAAATCTTTGGGATGCAGTAAAAGCTTTCCTAAGAGGGAATTTTAGAGCCCTAATGTATAAAACAAGAAAAATCCCAAATAAATAGCAACCTTAGGGGCACCTGGCTGGCTCAGGAGGAGGAGAATGCAGTTATTGATCTTGGGGTTGTGAGTTTGAGTCCCAAATTAGGTGTAGAGATTACTAAAAATAAATAAATAAATAAGTACACTTCAAAAAAATTAAAGAAAATGAACAAAAAAAA
>NW_023238600.1:0-1160 GCF_002007445.2 Ailuropoda melanoleuca | reverse complement strand
GGAAAAAATGAAACAAGATGAAACCAGAGAGGGAGATAAACCATAAGAGACTCTTAATCTTAGGAAACAAATTGAGGGTTGCTGAAGGGGAGAGGGGGTAACTGGGTGATGGACACTGGGGAGGGTATGTGTTGTAATGAGCACTGGGTATTATGTAAATGAGCACTGGAATTACAGACCTGTACCCCTGAAACAAATAATACATTATATGTTAATTTTTTTAAAAAAGAACTAGAGTCAGATATGACATATATGTTGGAACTGATAGGGAATTAAAAATAAGTATGATTAATATGTTAAGTCTCCAATGGAAGAGATGGACAACATGAAGATCAGATAGATAATGTCAACAGAGGGATGGAAACTATAGAAAAAACTGAATGAAAATACAGAAAGGGGGTGCCTGGGTGGCACAGTTGGTTAAGTGTCCAACTCTTAGTTTTGGCTCAGGTTGTGATCTCAGGGTTGTGAGATAGAGCTGCATGTTGGGTTCCATGCTCAGTGGGGAGTCTACTTGAGATTCTCTCTCCCTCTCCCTCTGCCCCCACCCTCCGCTCATGCAACGCTTTCTCTCTCTAAAATAAATAAATAAATAAATCTTTAAAAAAGAAAATACTAGAAATTTAAAACTCAGTAATAGAGATGAAGAATGCCTTCACCAGCTTATCAGTAGACTTGACAGGCCAAGGAAACATTTAGTGAACTTGAATATAGGTCTGTTGAAAATAACTAAACTGAAACACAAAGAGAGAAAAATATGAAAACAAACAGAAAAGAGCTGTGAGAGAATACCAGTGGTCTAACACACACATAACTAGAATCATAAAAAGAACGAGACAGAAAAAATTGGAAGACAATAATGATCAAGAATTTTCCAAAATTAATTACAGACGTCAAATCACAGATCCAAGAAGCTCAGAAAACATTAAGCAAGATTAAAAAACAAAATAAAAATAAAAAACGATTTAGGCAAATCATTTGCAAACTGTTGAAAACAAAAGACCAAGGGAAAATCGTAAAACCAGCCAGAGGATAAAATAATGGTTGTGGTGAATGAGATAAAAGAGTTTAATCAAAAAAATATGTTAGAAATTGTGGTTACAGGTTTTCTTATGCAACACTCACTGGTCTTTTACCAAAAAAAAAAAAAAAAAGAAAAA
>NW_023238599.1:0-1160 GCF_002007445.2 Ailuropoda melanoleuca | reverse complement strand
GGAGCACATGGCTTCCAGGGTTGCCAAGGCAGGCAAAGAGAAAGTTGGAGCATGGCACAGGAGATTTTCACTACTGTTACGGGCTAAACTGTGTCTCCCCCAAATTCATATGTCGAAGCTCTTACCCTCAATGGGACCTCATTTGGAGACCTCATATTTGGACCTTTGTGGAAGTAAGCAATAGTAAATGAGGTCATAAGGATAGGATCCTAATGTGATGGAGATGTTGCCCTTACAATAAGAGACACCAGAGCTCATGCTCTCTCTCTCCCTCCATGCACACACAGAGAAAAGGCCACATGAGGACACAGCAAGCAGGTAGCAGTGCACAAGCCAGGAAAAAAGCTCTCACCAGAAACCAAGCTTGCCAGTGCCTTTCAACACAATAGCGAGAAAACACATCTATTATTGAAGTCTGTGGTATTTTGTTATGACCGCCTATGCTGACTGATACAACCACGTTTGCTCAAATGTGACATATGTCATATCTGATCACAGATCATTGGTGAGAACTAGGCAAACAGCTCTGCCTGACTGCATGGGGGCTACAAAGTTCTGTTTCTCATACCCCTAAGAGGAAAAGGGACCTCAGGACTAGTGAGCACTAGTAATGGCCATATCTCCACACACCTTCCCCCCAAAGACATGAGAGCTAAACAAGCTCTGGGCCGGGGAGGAAGACAGATGGAATTTCAGAAAAATAAGGAGAGCAAGAACCAGTAAGAAATTACTGTCATTTCCATCTCTCTTAGATTTAGCTCCAAAGGACAGAAGGTATATGAAATGAGTCCTCTTGAAATTATGGGTAATTCAGAGAGGAGGTGGCTTGACTAGCTTCTATTCTACAGATTTCTGAAAGCAGAAGCCTCCCCAAAGCACCAAGGAAGCCACAGGATGGTATATTGGAGAAATGGGATGCAGCTACCATCCCCAGCATTGGGCTGCCAATGGCTTACAGGGGTTTGGGTAGAAGATTGAAGCAGAAATTCGAAAAGTTCAGGGGTAGAGTTAGCTGGTGACCCAGAAGTTGCTGGTAATGAGAAGAATAGCTCCCTAATGCTATGCTCTGCAAGACAGAGTTAACAGTAGGAGATGGTGACACAGAACTGCAATTTATGGCTTCAATAAGGACAAGGGGATTGCACAAGAGCAGAGGCCAT
>NW_023238598.1:0-1160 GCF_002007445.2 Ailuropoda melanoleuca | reverse complement strand
TGTTGTCATTTCAACAATCTTCACAGCATCTTCACCAGGAGTAGATTCCATCTCAAGAAACCACTTTCTTTGCACATCCATAGAAGCAGCTCCTCATCTGTTAAAATTTTATCATAGGATTGCAGCAGTGTGGTTCTGCTTCTAGTTTGCTTTCTGTTTCCACTACATCTGCAGTTTTACTTCCTCCACTGATGTCTCGAACCCCTCAGCTGAAAGGCATCCATGAGGGTTAGATTGGAATCAGGTTCATCCAAGCTCCTGTTAATGTTGATAGTTAGACCTCTTCCCGTGAAGCACAAATGTTCTTAATGGTGTCTAGAATGGTGAAGCCTTTCTAGAAGTTTCTCATTTTACTTAGCCCCAATCCATCAGAGGAATCGCTATCTAAGGCAGCTATAACCTTATGAAATGTATTTATTAAATAATAAGACTTGAAAGTTGAAATTGCTCCTTGACGTGTGGGCTGCGGAATGGATGTTGTGTCAGCAGGCATGAAAACAACATTAATCTTGTTTTATATCGCCATCAGACCTCTTGGGTGACCAGGTGCATTGTCAATGAGGAGCAGTATTTGAAAGGAATCTTTTTTTCCTTTCTGATCAGTAGATCTCAGCAGTGGGCTTAAAATATTCAGTAGACCACGTTGTAATTAGATGTGCTGTCATCCAGGCTTCTTTGTTCTATGTGTAGAGCACAGGCAGAGTGGATTGAGCACAATTCTTAAGGGCCCTGGGATTTTTAGAATGGTCAGTGAGCATTGGCTTCATCTTCAGGTCACCAGGGCTGCGTTAGCCCCTAACAAGACAGTCAGCCTGTCCTTTGAATCCAGGTATTGACTTCTCCTCTATGGCTATGAATGTCCTCGATGACATCTTCTTCCAGTATAAGGTTATTTAATCTACATTGAAAATCTGTTGTTTAGTGTACCCACCTTCATTAATCATCTGAGCTAGATCTTTTGGGTAACTTAAGCTTCTGCATCAGCACTTGCTGCTGCACCTTGTATTTTTATGTTACAGAGATGGCTTCTTTCCTTAAACCTGATGACCCAGCCTTGGCTAGTTCAGACTTTTTTTCCTGCAGCTTCCTCACCTCTCTCAGCCTTTATAGAATTGAGGAGAGTTAAGGCTTTGCTCTAGATGAGGTTTTGGTTTAAGGGA
>NW_023238597.1:0-1160 GCF_002007445.2 Ailuropoda melanoleuca | reverse complement strand
TGATCTAATGCCCATTAAACAGCTTCATTGTCCTAATGACTTTCACAGCAACTTGCTAAATATAGTGTTTCCATTTTCTTTGCAGGCAATTTTATTTTCTCACTGACACACTACCAAGTGTTGCCGTATTTCCAGACACCAAACCAAGTGTAAAGTAACTTCATGTTCACTAACAACATTTGTTTCTGTATTAACTCAGCTGAGTTTCCCTTGTCAACTCACCATGGTGTTTGATACAGTAGGAATTTAATTCATTATACCACATTTTAAAAATTCTTAACCATACAAGTCTTAACACTACCTTTATAAACCCCACCAATATTAGGGCCCCATGAGGGACTGTCAGTTTCCTATCCTAAACTGAATTCAAGCCCAATTAAAAGTCCTCTGAAATCTTCCAGGCTAAAGTTTCCATGTCCTAGAGGCTTTATACACAAGACTGGATCGTCAGCAAGGGTGACCAACCAGTCCAGCATGGCTACTCCTAAGGAGCTTGCCGGGACATGGGACTTTCAGTGCTGTAATTTAAAAAGTCCTGGGAAAACCAGAAGGAGCTGGTCATCCTCTAGCAGGTTGGCAGGATACAGAATTAATCACTACCAACCAAACCATAAGTTTTGCAAAAATTCAAAGAAAGTAAGTGGTATCTCATTCTTGCCCTGGACAGACACACCTGACACACAGACACACACACTCCCCACACCACCACCACATACACCTTCTTATCCATGACATGCTATTCCTTACGAAGAAGAGTTTAATCAAAAACAAGTGTTTCTCTGGTGGAAGATACGTACTAATTGGTTGAGTTTGTTAATTCTGAAAACCTGAGAACTAGAATTTTCTCACCCACACTTTCCAACTGTCAGACAAATCTTCTCTACTTGGATAAGCCAATGTTAGGTATTCTTTATAGTGGCATTTTATTCAAGTAACAAAAGGAAAGGAGGGCAGGGAGAAACAAGGGTTTAATAACTACTAAGACTGTAGAGAGTTCACTATATATGCAATCAATGGAACTGTAATGACTTTATTTACGAACTACAACAGCTGCCTTGATTACAGTAGGGGTTAATATTGTAAATGCTAAATTCAAATCAAGCTTACACCAGTAATTAAAAGGAATTTGTCTTGATTATAAAATACACTGATAATAGACA
>NW_023238596.1:326-573 GCF_002007445.2 Ailuropoda melanoleuca | reverse complement strand
CAACTCGTTGAGTATGGCATTCAAAGCCTTTGATTCTTTGCTTAGTTTTTGCCAGGGTGTTCTATTTCTGAAAGTGGGGTGTTGAGGTCCCCTACTATTAGTGTATTTTTATCTATATTATTCTTTATTTTGGTTAAGAGTTGGCTTGTGTATCTTGCTGCTCCCCTGTTGGGGGCATATATATTTATAATTGTCATATCCACTTGTTGAATACTTCCTTTAAGAATAATATAGTGCCCTTCTGTGT
>NW_023238596.1:0-177 GCF_002007445.2 Ailuropoda melanoleuca | reverse complement strand
TTGGGTTCAAAATGAGTCTCTTGTAGACAGCAAATGGATGGGTCATGTCTTTTTATCCAATCTGCAACCCTGTGGCGTTTTATGGGAGCATTTAAGCTGTTCACACTGAGACTGCATACTGAGAGATATGATTTTAATGATGCCATGTTACCAGTAAAGTCTTTGTTTGTATCGGTT
>NW_023238594.1:0-1160 GCF_002007445.2 Ailuropoda melanoleuca | reverse complement strand
TTACTCTCCCACCTGATATATATATCCCCATAGAACATTCTATCTGAATATCTCCAATCACAGGACGTATACTCCTGTGAACAACGCCAGCCCTACTGTTCTGTTCTACTGTTAGAAAGCACACTTCAAACATCTTCCTTCTAGGAAAAAATCAATGTCCGCGTAAATGCTGGCCCTGGTTCTGCCTACTAGCTTCACAGAACATGTTAACCTCTCTTCCTCAATCAGATCTTGAAATATTTGGAAAAAGCTGGTCCGTTCCAACCCTTCTACCCACTCCCCAACCAGGTTCAACACCCATACTTCTTTCAACCCTTCCTCATCTGATGTGGTTTCGAGAGTGTTCATTGGCTGCGTCTCCCCGAGTCTGGTTTGGCAGAGCAACTCTTAACCTGGGGCACCAAGAATGGAACACAATATTCCAACTGCGGTCTGATAACTCAATACAATTCAAAAAAACATTGACTGAGTGCCTTCTATGCTCCTGACTAATATTTTTCTTGATTTTAACTATACTTCTGTTAATGTACCCTAAAAACACATTAGGTTTGTTTTAGACCATTTCAGATTACCACAATAAAAACGAGACCAGATTCTGTTATTCAGACTATCAGTTTATTCCTCTGCTGTCAGTTCTATAGTCATTACAGGGTAGTAAGAGTTTTTGAGTCATGTGGACCTGGGTGGACCCTGTCACTTACTAGCTTGACCTTAAGCTGGAATAACACTAGTTCACTTGCAATGTTCCATCCAAGAACCTGATAAAAATAATGTGAAAAGTCAAAGCTAATGACAGATTTGTGTGGAACAGAAGATTATTCTCTAGATTGACAATGATCCACCAGTCTAATTCAGGAATGACTGCCCCTGATGTTTCAGCAATGGAAGATGGGATGGTCTGGTTAGTGAAGGAAAAAGAAAGAGAAACACTAATTCTGGGCCAGGCACTTAAACATTACCTTGTTTCATTACAACCTTATAAGATCGTTACACTGTTTTCACAGAGACAGAAACCAAGGAACTCAGTAATTTAAGAATGTGTTTAAGATCACGTGGGTAGTAAACTGAGAAGCTAGACTCAAACACAGTTCTGCCTCATTCCTGTTCCTAACCATCACACTGAGAGGTGAGTGCAGGAAGAATAAGTGTGGTCATGGGGG
>NW_023238593.1:0-1160 GCF_002007445.2 Ailuropoda melanoleuca | reverse complement strand
AGCAATCATACAACAAAAATAAAAGGCATCCAAATTGGCAAGGAATAAGTAAAACTTTCACTATTTGCAGATGACATGATACCCTGATAGAAAACCCAAAAGACTCCACCAAAAAGCTGCTAGAACTGATAAATGAATTCAGTAAGTCATAGGATACAAAAGCAATCTACAGAAATCTATTGGATTTTTATACACTAGTAATGAAACAGCAGAAATAGAAATTAAGAAAACAATCCCATTTACAATTGTGCCAAAAATAATAAAATACCTAGGAATAAACCTAACTAAAGAGGTGAAAGAACTGTAGTGTGAAAACTATAAAACACTGATGAAAGAAAATAAAGATGACCCAACAAAATGGAAACATATTCCATGCTCATGGATTGGAAGAACAAATACTGTCAAAATGTCTATACTACCCAAAGCAATCTACACATTTAATTCAATCCCTATCAAAATACCAACAGCATTTTTCACAGAACTAGTAAAAGCAATTCTAAAATTTGTATGGAAACACAAAAGACCCTGAACAGCCAAAACAATCCTGAAAAAGAAAAGCAACATTGGAGGCATCATAATTCTGGACTTCAAGTTATAATACAAAGCTGTACTAATCAAAACAGTATGGCACTGGCGCAAAAACAGACCCATAGATCAATGTAACAGAATAGAAAACCCAGAAATAAACCCACAATTATATGGTCAATTAATTTTCAACAATGCAGTAATGAATATATTGTGGGGAAAAACAGCCTCTTCAACAAATGGTGTTGGGAAAACTGGACAGAAACATGCTGAAGAATGAAACTAGACCACTTTCTTACACCATACACAAAAATAAATTCAAAATGGATGAAAGACCTAAATATGAGAGAGAAAACCATCAAAATCCTAGAGAAGAAGATAAGCAGCAACCTCTTAGACATTGGCTTAGCAACTTCTTATTAGACATGTCTCCAAAGGCAAGGGAAACAAAAGCAAAAATGAACTATTGGGACTCCATCAAGATAAAAAGCTTCTGCACAGCAAAGGAAACAGTAAACAAAACTAAAAGGCAACCTACAGAATGGGAGAAGATAGATATTTGCAAATGAGGTCTCTGATAAAGGGCTAGAATCCAAAATCTATAAAGTACTTATCAAACTCAATACCCCAAAAAT
>NW_023238592.1:316-4031 GCF_002007445.2 Ailuropoda melanoleuca | reverse complement strand
ACCCCTCAACTCTGTTCACCTGTTTTCTTTCTGCAATTCCACAAGAGAGCATAGGATATTTGTCTTTCCTCCACTGATTTTGCTTAGCTTAATACANATACACTCTAGATCCATCCACATCCTTGCAAAGGGTAAGATTTCATTCTTTTTGAAGCTGGGTCATATTCCATTATATATATGTATCCCCCATCTGCTTTTTCCACTCATCAGTGCATGGACTTTGGGATTCTCTCCATAGCTTCGCTACTGTGGACGTTGCTGCTCTAAACATCATGGTGCATGTACCCCCTTCGAATCTGCATTTTTGTATCCTTTGGGTCATTACCTAGGAGAGCAATGGCTGGATCATGTGGTTGTTCAATGGTTCACTTTTTGGGGAACCCCCACACTGTCTCCCAGACTGGCTGTACCAGTTTGCATTCCCACCAACAGGATGGGAGGGTTTCCCCTTGAAGCGGGACATTATCTGCCGGCAATTTCATAAGAGGAAACAAAAACTCTGTGAGATACACCCAGGGTCAGGAAAGCAGTTGCAGAATTCACCCCAAAGCTCCTGACATCAAGCCCCTTGAAGCCACCACCATGCCTCTATCCAAACCAATTCCCAGACTCTCCTACTGACTACACCACCAAAGAAACGACAGAGAGAATATGGCACCTCAAAATATCGAGATAATACATTTAGTAAAACTAGAAAGTCGAGCTCAACTTTTAAACAGGAAAAGGCCGCTTTGAATAATTTCGAATTTTCCCTCCACCCTAATTGTAACTCTTCTGATGAAAAAACTAATCAATGATGACACATCACCTTTGTCAAATGACATCATCCAAGTCTGTATCAGATGAAGAAAAGCCACCTAACTCTAGATGCTGGCCACTCAACCTTATCTTAGGCCCAATTGAAGAACCACCGTTAGATGAAGGAACAAATTAGATGTTACAAACACACATAGAGTGAATCTCACCTTCCCTTTCTAACAAAAGAGGGTTCCTAGGAAACAGATGGTCAAAATACATCTGTAAGCAATAAATGGACAGAGAAATTGTGATCCCCTGCAAAGTTCTACCAGCAGGGAAACTAAGTAATTCTTGCAGCAAACCCAGAATGCTGACAGCTACTTAAGTTTTACTCTGTGGCTCAACTCGAGAAAAGAGAAAAGCCCAGGAAGTTTGGGGATAATGAGAGGTTTTACCTCCAGTCCTGACCTAGATGGGACATTTTGCCAAACGTACCTGTGCTCTCTCTGAACGCTGGCGTCCTGTGACAAGCTGCCTCGCTGACTCAGATGCTGATGTTCAAAACCTCGGGTCTCGTGGAGCCAGAGCGGAGAAGTGCTGTCAGCTGGGGAGAAGAAGGCGCCTCTGACCTAAAGCCTGCACACCTGCTTCGGTTTCTGGGAGAAGGGGCAGCACGCAACACATACTTGTTGTTTGGCAGTAATTATCTTCCTTCTAAATAGACCAATGACCTCGCCTTTTTTGGAAAGCGGACTGACTCTTCTAAAGAAACCCTCAATTCGTCTATTCCAAATGCAACTAGAGTGGGGTCTGGTTTACGCCCGCCTCCAGGCCCCCACCTGGAGGATTTTCCAGCATGATTCTAACAGCCAATTCCCACTAACGCAGGCGCACACGGGGCAGAATGCTGAAGTTGGGGGACGGCTCTGGGGCTTGCTACTGCCACACCTGTACCTGGGGGAATAGGGCACACCCTGCTCAAGGTGCATCACCTGCACTGTGTCTGAGAACCGGGGGACACCCCACTGAAGGTGGGTACTGTGTGAGTTCCTGACCCGCACACTTCCCAGGGAACATGGGAAACCCTGAAATTCTGCAACTCATCCTACAAAAGCTCAGGTGAGCGGGCGCCCTGGAGTACCCGGGTATGGGGCACTTAGAGAATCCCGCCTCCCACCCGGGACGCACCCTACCCACGGACCCCTACCACGGTGCACAGCGCTCACTCACCGGCCGGGACCACTGCAGGGCAACTCTCTCTCCCCCAGTGCCCCTTCGTCTGCCCCAGGTCTGCAACCCGCTGCAACTCTGACACCGCCCACAGAGACGTAGCTCCACTCCCAAGTGTTAATTGGTCAGGGAGGGTGGTGCCAGAGCCCCTTGGATGCCGGGCAAACCTCCCTCAAGCCCCCGGAACCCTGCAAGTACAGGGGGTCCAAGAGGCGCCTCCTCTACCCAACACCCGGCACAGGCATGGGTGGGGTTGTGGTCCGCGCCCCACACACACACACCTGACCCCTTCCAGGGGCCCCTCTAGCTGCAGACACCCCTCAGAGCCCTGCCCCTTCCCTTTCTGCACTAGCCCTCCCTGCTGGTGTGTGCCTGTTCCGGGAAAGATCAGTGGCTCTCAAACCCTTCAAAGTTTGGGCTTTTGAAATGCAATGATTTCAAGCATTTCCAAAGCAACTTGAAGACCCCAAAAGTAATGCTCTACTGGAGAAGAGCTTCACCTTCTGGTCTCACCCATGAAGTGAAGAGCACTTCTAAGAACTTCACAGCATCCTTCTAGGATGAGCCCATTTGTGCTGGAATCTATACACGCATGCTTGGTTCTGCAGGGAAGCGTCCAGGATGGAGAACAGCTGCCCTTCTGTGCTGCTGGAGTTGTGAACCAGGAACATTTAGTTCTTACTTAAATAGAAAAACACTGTTATTGTCGACACTGCATGAATGAACTTTTAAAAACATTTTAGAGAGAAAGGAAGAGACCTTTATTCAACCCAAGTCAGGACACCTGCCTGGGAGACGCAATCTTCACAAAGAAGGGAGTGCTCTGGGGAAGGAACATTTGGGGCAGGGTTATATATAACCTAACCCTAACCCTAACACTAAAACCTAAACCCGAACTCTAAACCCTAACCCTAAACCCTAACCCTAACCCAACACTTTCGGACTCCTAGGTCCGAACCCTAACCTTAGGTCGGCCACCGAGGGCCCCCCTCCCCTGGGGCCTGGCACCACAGCTCTGGGAATTGGGGACACCTGAGCCCCACCGCCGGATTCAGCCTGCCACCCAGCAGGAAGCCGTGGCCCTTCCGGTGCCCCAAAACCTTCAGGGCAGGAGAACCGCGAGGGCCCCCAGAGCCCCCCAAAACCTTCTGCGATCCCCAACACCCAACCTTGAAGCCCACGTTCAACCTCCCATGAGTCTTCACCTCCATCCCAAAACGGAGTTCGCCATATAGCTGGCAGATCGGGCCTGCGGGGCCCCTGGGCCCTAAACCTACCCTAGGGCACCTGTGAAAGGGCCCCTCCCCAGGGGTCTGGCCCCGCAGCCGTGGGTATTCGGGACACCTGAGCCCAACCTCAGGACTCAGTCTGCCACCCCGCAGGAAACCGTGCCCCTTGGGGGTCCATAGATCATTCAGGGCGGGAAAACCAGGAGGGACCCCTGAGGCCCCAGTGACTTTCGGAGGCCTCCAGTACACCAACCCTGAGGCCCACACTCACCCTCCCCACACCCTCACGTCAGCCNTACAGCCAGCAGATCGGGCCTGTGGGGCTCCTAGGGCTTCACCCTAACCCTAGGTCAGCCGCGGGGTGGGGCGGAGCCCTCCCCAGGAGCCTGGCACCAAGCCCCGGGGATTGGGGACACCTGAGCCCCACCACCGGACTCAGCCTGCCACCCCTCAGGAAACTGTGCCCCTTGCGGTGCCCCAGAGCATTCAGAGCAGGAGAACCGGGAGGGCCCCTCGAG
>NW_023238592.1:0-283 GCF_002007445.2 Ailuropoda melanoleuca | reverse complement strand
AAGCCCCAACCCTGAGGCCCATGCTCACCCTCCCCCATGCCCTCATCTCAGCCCTCCGTGGAGCTCACCGCACAGCCAGCAGTTTGGGCCTGCGGGGCTCCTGGGCCCTAACCCTACCCTAGGTCATCTGTGCAGGGGCCCCTCCCCAGGAGCCTGGCGCCCAACTCCGGGGGACTGGGGAAACCCAAGTCCCACCGTAGGACTCAGCCTGCACCCGGCAGGACACTGTACCATTTTGTGGCAAAGCAGAGCATTCAGGGCAAGAGAATTGGGGCACCCCCTA
>NW_023238591.1:0-1160 GCF_002007445.2 Ailuropoda melanoleuca | reverse complement strand
AGCTGGATCAAAGCCTTTTATGTTGTGTGATGCTGCTGGCCCTCAGGGCAGAGCAATAAACTCCTTAAAATTTCATGCCTGCTAAGTTAGCGATATAAATGTCAATTTAGTTTAGCTGAAGCCGACTTTTGTAATCAATAGCAAGATTACGGTCAGTAGAAAGTTTATCTTGCTAGTTTTTGCAAGTAAGTGGTTAGTTGTGGAAAACATTAAGTGAACTGAATGAATCATTCTCAAAATGTTGTCAGTGAAATTTTACAATTTCTTATTGACTGCTTTCCAGTTGGTATTGCTGATATTAAATTATAAAACCTAGAGTCTATTCACAATTTCTATTATGTTAGATTATCTGCCCTCAACACAGAACCTCAAATTTCCTGGTTTGAATGTTTCCATTTACTCATAGCCATCTTAAGAGAACGAAAAAATTAAAAAACACGTAAGCAGACATGACTTAGGAGCCATGCCATCAAAGGAATTCTGTGCATGCATGGGACCGTCAAACTCTGCATTTTGTAGTATGGCTTGAACAAAAACTTCGATGAAGATGTTATTTTAAATCTGTCAAATGATGTACATTTCAGGAAAAAGAATAGCAAAGATTGACTTTTAAAGGTATTTAAAGGGTATTAAATGTACATAAAGACAGGATTTCTAATGCAGGACGTATTTTTGACAAAATTTTATCTCCGTTTCGGAACTGGAGTACTATATCCATAGTAATGCCCAGGGTAAATTACAACCCTCTCCTCTTTATTTAATGGTACCTGTGAAAAATTTTTTCATTGTAGTCTTTTCCTTTTTTTTTTTTTTTGGTACTTTCATTATTGAGGCAGGTGACCTTCAGAAATCCCAGTGGATCTAAGCTATCAAAGGAAATTCTATTTAGTAAAAGTAGGGAAATAGTCAATGCTACAATGCCCTATGTAAATAATTCAAGACCTTTGAATACTCAGGAGAAGATTGTTGGCTGATTATTACCCAGTATAGGAAGATGAGAACGTGGGAAGCAAAAGTCTTATCTCTTCCTGAAATTCCCTACCATTTTCTCCTTTTTAGCTTTTTTGTCATGTGAGGTTAAGAACAGATTTGACCCAGGCAAACAGTTGATTGAACAATTATTCTGCATTAAACACTGAATAGATACAGAAAACATATAC
>NW_023238590.1:0-1160 GCF_002007445.2 Ailuropoda melanoleuca | reverse complement strand
GGGAACATTTACCTTTACCTACAAATCAGCTTTGGTGCCTCTCTCAGAATGCAGCCTTAGGCTGGATGTACCTTAGATCTGAGCTAGTCTGAAATGTCTTATGACAGTGCACTGGTGTACAGAGTCAAATTGTGGGGTATCAGTACCATTAAGGTATTGGAGAGAACTGTGCTTCATTGAATTGTGTTTTAAGGACAGCCCAAGATTCCAGTGATCCTTGTATCACTGAACTTAACCAGTGAAGGACAAAAATTATCATCTGTGAGGGATACATCTCAAGAAGGTTGTGAATGTCCAACCATTTGTATTAGATCTCATTTGATAATATGGTGCAGAACACTGAGTCAAACTAGCTTAAGCCAGGAAGGAATGACATTGACCTATGAAACAGAGGTGATTAAGAGCGGGATCTAGCTTTACACATGGTGGGTTCCAGGTGTTTAAATGATTGCATTCGTACTCTGCCTTTCTCTCGAAGTCTCAGCTTTGAGTCCATATGGCTTCTTTCCAGGTACATTTTTTCTGCAGGGCAGCAAGCTAGATGCTAGAAGCCCCATGTCAACAAATTATAGTCATTGAGACTCAGTTTCTGAATCTGTCAAGTGGAGTAATAAATGCTTATAACCCCTACTTATAATGCTTATTATAAGTAGTAATTGAGAGTATATGCAAAATATTTTGCATGATTCTTGCCATGGAGTAAGTTGTAAATATATATCAGCTATTATCATCACCAATCACATCATTATTTTTATGATCATTATGGTGGAAGGAATCTTACCATGGATCTAGGCTACCAATAATTCCAACCCTCTGCTGTGTAAGTTATAGATGACTTCTGATTAATGACTAAGAGCCATCATCTTTCTAGACTGCTCACTTTTTCTTCAGGTCAGTCAAATATCACAAAGCTAGATTCCCCCCTTGATCACCCCCATTTTATAGGTCAACATTAGTAGGTGGCTTTCTTTCAATATATGTTACAATTACCCTCCAGGGCACCTGGGTGGCTCAGTCGTTGAGCGTCTGCCTTTGGCTCAGGGCGTGATCCCGGGGTCCTGGGATAGAGCCCTGCATCGGGCTTCTCCCCTGGGAGACTGCTTCTTCCTCTCCCACTCCCCCTGCTTGTGTTCCCTCTCTCGCTGGCTGTCTCTCTCTCT
>NW_023238589.1:0-1160 GCF_002007445.2 Ailuropoda melanoleuca | reverse complement strand
CACACACACACACGACAGCTAACCGAAATACGTAAGGACATTTCATGAAGTTACAGATAATTAAGAAGACATCTTCAGAATTGAGAATACTTACAGGTACCCAAACGGACAGTACTTGTCACAGATGATGGGTCTGCACTTCTTGGGCCGTGGGCGACACTGACAGATCTCACAGTTGTGGGCATCGGTCAGGAAACCGAAGGGGCAGTCCAAAGTACAGCCTTGCTTGAGGCCCGAGCACAGCTCCTCCCCTGCGGAGAGAGGCAGAGAGCGTGAGGGGCTGATGAACAAAGAGACACTTTCATACCTGCCCCTTGTCTTCCGGTCCTCTTCCACAGACATAAATACTATACTGTACTATACTATACTACACCATACCATACTATACTATTACTATACTATACTATTATTATTGCTATACTACACTATTACTATACTACACTATACCATACTATACTATTACTATACTATACTATTATTATTGCTATACTACACTATTACTATACTATATACTACACTATACCATACTATACTATTACTCTACTATACTATTATTATTGCTACACCACACTATATTACACTATTACTATACTATACCACACTATACTATTACTCTACCATTACTATACTACACTATACTATTACTATACTATACTATCACTATATTATACTATACTACACTATACTATTACTATACTACACTATACTATCACTATATTATATTATCACTACACTACACTATACTATTACTATACTGTACTATACTATGGCACTAGGAATGGTTAAGACTAATAGAGTCACACCATTCCTTGGTTATCCCAATATAACTCCACATCTTGGTAGTAATCCAGAAGATAAAGCCCCCAAAACAGACTTCTGAAGTATATTGCAATCTGGTGCTAAAGAGCAGGCTAGTAACTACTCTCTGAGGTTTGGATGAAATAGAGTGCTATTTTTTCATGAAATTTGTTCTTATGAGTTCCTCAAACTACTGATTACTATTTACTGTTAAAATGTGAGAATCAGGGGGCGCCTGGGTGGCACAGCGGTTAAGCATCTGCCTTCGGCTCAGGGCGTGATCCCGGCGTCATGGGACCGAGCCCCACGTCAGGCTCCTCTGCTGTGAGCCTGCTTCTTCCTCTCCCACTCCCCCTGCTTGT
>NW_023238588.1:0-1160 GCF_002007445.2 Ailuropoda melanoleuca | reverse complement strand
GGGTCCCCCAAAACTTATTCCTCTTCCAGACACAGACGCGACGAATATCTGCGAAAACTCTGGCCCACCAGAGACCCACAAAAGATGAGATCAGTGAAGCTGGGGCAGTTACTTTAAGGTAAAAAGTAGCTGGATTAGGAGAAATGCTGATTGTAAAACTCCATTTGGCACTTTAAGTACCATGACTTGAAATTTCACTGCTACACTTAACGGAAAACGTGGGTCAAATACATTTAGTGACTCAGTATGATTTCCTTTCCTGGACACTTTTAGAAAGATACATGACATACTTCTGTCCAGGTTGGTTTCAATAGTGGAAAAGGAGAATGGATGAATTTCAAGGCCGTTTCCGTTCTTCTATTCCCACACAGGCATTCTTCCCACTGGCAAACCCCTATTCACGGCCACACCCGAGCAGAGCTTCCCTGGGAAGCTCTCCCCACACTGAAGGTGGGATTGGGAACTTTCTCCTCTGCATGCTCAAAAGATCTTAAAGCTATGTTTATGAGAAGCGCTCTAAAATGCAAGCGTTTGCTCTGGACTGTGGCTTTCTGTGCTTACCCGCCTTGTATTCTCAGGGCTTCTCACCGTGCCTGGCATGGCCTCGCTCACAATAACTATTCTGTGGATGAAGAACTCAAGGTGGGACCCAAGAATCCTGATTCCTACAGATAAGCTGTAATAGCTATACTAGCTTGGTCTTGGCGCTTCTGTTTCAAACCAGGGTTTGTTTGTATACACTTCCTATAAATCCACCCTAGGTCTCGGAGCATTTTGTCTGTTTCCTCCTCCTGAGGTCACTACATCTGGTTGTCAACATACAAAGGAACTCTGCTCATTAGCGGCCACACTAAATCCAGCATAACACAAATGAGGTGGCTCTTACAACTCTTCTATTCACAAATTAGAAATGACTGTCCTTTCCAGCATTTGCTGTGATTCCTATACAAAGTGGCCGGGCCCTGTGGGGAAAGGTACGATTCTCTGGCATCTTTATTCCAGTCAAAGCGCTCGTCGGTATCATTCTGATTTTAGTATATGTGCTGCCGAAGAGAGCACCAAAGTGTTCCTCGAAAACAAAGAAAGATTAAAAAAAAAAAACCAATCCCCATCTATTTCACTTAGAGGGCTTGATCCAGCAAACACTTAAAAAATGAATT
>NW_023238587.1:0-1160 GCF_002007445.2 Ailuropoda melanoleuca | reverse complement strand
ATATTTATTCTCAAGATATATATATAATATATAATATGTGTGTGTGTATACACACACACATATATAAATAATATTATATATATAGTTGTTAGGTAGTCCAAATAGGCCAGATGAGATATTAGTCACAATTTATGCTAAACGTTCTTTCTTTTAAGTGAAACTGGTAGGTGGCTTCACCGTTAACAAGTGATTCAGTGATTAATGCATACTTCTCAGTTGCTTTAGACCGATCCATTGTAATTGTTAAAGTATGATGAAAATACAAACACACCATATCATTTCTGTTTTCGATATTACTACTTTTTAAGAATATCGTTCACAGGGTAACATCTTTCTATTCTTCTACCAGATCTTCTTTTGAAAATAGAAGCATTTGCTGTCACTTTGCCTCCCATTAATTTTGAGTTGAAATGCTAGAATGTCATGACTTACCTTGCACAATGGAAGAAAGGAAAAAAAAATAGCTAATTTATCCCACACCACTACAAATGTAATTACCAAAGGTCTATCTGAATACTGCTTGTGTATTATTCCATCCAGAATTTGGCACATAGCAGGCACATGGTCCATGTGTTACTGCTTTGTCCTAACACACCTGAAAGCAAGTGTGAGTTTTACTTATTTTACACCCCTGTTGCACCACTTACTACCTTGTGATCTTAGTTGAGCCAATGTCTCTGAATGTACATTTCTTATGAACTTCAATGGATTATTACCAGCCTTAGTGACCTCAGAGGATTGTTTTGGGAATCACGAGGAGATCATATTTGTAAAAGTGCTTCATAAACTCTAACATCACATATAAATAGATGCTATTTTGCCTGTAACCCTGAGTAGAGAACATGATGTGGTATAAAGATCACAATTCTAGTAGTATTCTTATTAGCTATGAAATCTTCAATCAGCTATTAATCTCTTGATTTTCAGTTCCTATGCTCTGGCTACTGCCTATGTCTCCTGTCATATCCTGTGCCGTTATATGTATCTCACTGAGATTTGGCCATTCTGTCATTGGTCCAGTTCATCCAAGATACTGAGCAATCTTGCCTCAGGGCCTTTGCACATATTCTTCATTGACCTGGAAGACTTTTTCTACTATTCCCATTCTTGGGGTTTTAGCTTAAACATTATTTTAACAGAGTAGCATTCATTGGCTATCC
>NW_023238586.1:0-1160 GCF_002007445.2 Ailuropoda melanoleuca | reverse complement strand
TTTTTTTTTAAATGATTTTTTTCCTCACTTACTTTGTAAACAACCTTATTTTTGGACAGTAATGACAATTTTGTTTCTCCTTTTCTAATCTTTATACCTCTTCTCCTTTCCTTCCTCAGGAAGGGGTTCAGAACAAGTCTCCCCAAAATGTGCCACTTTGTCATGTGGACAATTTTGAATTGAAGGCATTTGAGACCCTGAGGGCTCAAGAGAAATTTTTGCCCCTCTCTTAACTATGTAGAAGAGTCTAAATTATGAGTCTTTCCCAGAACAAGAAGTATAACCAGAGATGAATTTTATCTGAGTGACTTATCTGTGTGGCAGGGCAAACATCTAATTACCAAACATCTGCCCTTTTTATTGCCCTCTTCTCCTTTGAAGCCTCAGGCCCCTATCCCTTTCCTTGGCTCAGAATGGCATATATACCCAATTTTATTTTTCTGTCCTTGAATCTCTCATATATGTGGAGTTCCTGTATGTATGAAATTAAATTTTATTTTCTTTTATTAATCTGTTTCATGTCAGTTTAATTCTCAGACCAGCTGGAGGAATCTTTGAGGAAAATTTTTCCTCCCACATTCCTCTTCCTCTTTCCCTTTCTTCTTTCTTTCCTAGTTTCCTTTCTTTTCTTTCCTTCCTTCTTTTTTTCTCTCTCCTTTTCTTCATTCTTTTCTCTCTCCTCTCCTTTTCTTCCCCCCCTTCCTCCCTCCTTCTTCTCCCTTACCCAATTCCTCTTTTTTCCCTCTCTCTGTATTGTGCTGCATAGGATTTTTGTATGATGTTGAATTTGGAACTTCAAGGAGAAAAGGGAATTTGTTAGTTATAAGTTTTTGAGAAATACCCTTTATCAAGTTAACGAAGTTTTCTTCTGTTTTAGTTTGCTAAGTTTTCTAAAAAATATATGAATACCTTTTGAATTTGATCAAAAGCTTTTCCTGCATTTACTAAAATAATCGTTTGTTTTTATCCTTTAATTGCTATTGTGATGAATTACATTAAAATATTTTCTAATGTTAAGACATTCTTGCATTCCTGAGATAAACCCTACTTGGATGTTCAGCATTATTATTTTATACATTGTTAGATTCTGTTTGCTACTATTTTATTTGTCATTTTTCTGTTTATGTTTATAAGTAAGATTGGCTCATAATTTTTTTTTT
>NW_023238585.1:0-1159 GCF_002007445.2 Ailuropoda melanoleuca | reverse complement strand
GAAGATCAGCTTTAGCTAAGGTATTGGCAAACTGTCTTATTCTTAAATGAAGGTTCTTTGTTTTCTTCTGCAGCTTTCCCAGCTTTTCAACTGTTGCTAGAAAGACATTAGGCTGGCTTTTCCCATGGATCCCAGTGGGATTGTTTAGAATGTTGAGTCAGAATCACAGAATGTCTCCTGTATTAATCTGTTTTCTGTTACTAATCCTTCATTAATTAGAAATAGAAGTGACAGAAAGACTGTAAGGAGCCCCTGCAATCTTTAAAAGCCAAGCTTCTAAAGTATATGAGAATCCCAACTCAACATTGCACTCAGAGATATCTTGAGTGTACTACCAATGGTTTCTGTGTAATTGTGTAAGGTAAATTTCATTTATGTACCTTGATTATCATCAGTTTATTCCTTCTGTTAAATATGTTCACAGTCCCTGAGATATACTACATGGCTATTCTGCTGGGTGTTCTGAGGCATTTGCATACCAGCATACAGTCTATTAGCATAATTTGATGCTCTCAGGAGAACAAATGGGAAGAAAAGCATATGCTTCCATTGAATAATCTGGAGATCATTTCCATTGCCTACTTAATGTTTTGTTTTGTTTTTTTTTTCCATGAAAGGAAAGGATTACAAAGGCATCTACAATTTTGTGTTAGGAAATTTCTGGTAAGTCAGAAATCAAGAAAAACTAATGGGATTCACACTCATGAGAAAATATGGGTAGAAGCAGATCTAATGAGCAGAAGCAGCTATGGATGTCAAGAATCAGGAGGGGTCAGGTGTAGGAATGAGTTCTGGAAAATGTCTCCCAAAAAGTTTTCCTAGTTGATTCAAGGAATGACATACACTATACAACAGTTCCTCAACTTTTCTTTGGGGTTGGGGGGGCAGCACTGGATTTTGTCTAGGCTGTCTGGCAGATTCATATATCTCTAGATCAATTATTACTGGATTAATTTGAGTTGTTTCTATTCCCTTGATACTGTTTGAATACCATTTTCTATCCTGGTTTGGTGCTTTTAACTACTTTCCATACAAAACTAGGTACAGCCAAATGCTAAAAGATCCCCTTCTTTAATCTACCTCTAATTCAACTGGATGAACCCACCAAACTCCCAGATTGACCTCAAATAGGGATCCTTTATTTTAGAACATTTTTTTT
>NW_023238584.1:1172-1474 GCF_002007445.2 Ailuropoda melanoleuca | reverse complement strand
CCCAGAACATGATCTATTCTTGAGAATGTTCCATGGGCATTAGAATAGAGTGAGTATTCTTTGGTTCTGGGATTCATACCTGGGGTGCAAGTGTGGTTCAACATTCGCAAATCGATCAGCGTGATACATCATATCAACAAGAAAAGACTCAGGAACCATATGATTGTCGCAATTGATGCAGAAAAAGCATTTGACAAAATACACATCCTTTCCTGACTAAAACCCTTCAGAGTGTAGGAATAGAGGGTACATTTCTCAATCTCATAAAAGCCATCTATGAAAAGCCTACAGCAAATATTATT
>NW_023238584.1:388-1091 GCF_002007445.2 Ailuropoda melanoleuca | reverse complement strand
CACTATTATTCAACATAGTACTAGAAGTCCTTGCAACAGCAATCAGACAACAAAAAGGGATCAAAGGTATCCAAATTGGCAGAGAAGAAGTCAAAATGTATCTCTTCGCAGATGACATGATACTGNTGCAGGAAAAATACAAAAAAATAACCTTTTTCAAAGTTAACTTCAAAAACTTGAAAGCCAAACTTTGAAATTGTTTACATCAGTAAATTTCAAATATTTTTTGAGTAACAGACCTCCTATCCTTCAACTCTCTGAATCAAATCTCATGTAAGAATGCTAATATGTAGAACAAATAACAAGAAGCTCCTTTGGTTTACATACGTTACCTTGGAATTAACTTAACCAGAGACGTAAAGGACCTATATTCTAGAAACTATAAATCACTCTTGAAAGACATTGAGGAAGACATAAAAAGATGGAAAAATATTCCATGCTCATGGATCGGAAGAATTAACATAGCTAAAATGTCCATGCTACCCAGAGCAAACTACACTTTCAATGCTATCCCGATGAAAATACCGAGGACATTTTTCAAAGAACTGGAACAAATAATCCTTAAATTTGTATGGAAACAGAAAAGGCCCCGAATTTCCAAGGACATGTTGAAAAGGAAAAATAAAGCTGGGGGCATCACAATGCCGGATTTCGAGCTGTACCACAAAGCTGTGATCACAAAGACAGCATGGTACTGGCACAA
>NW_023238584.1:0-204 GCF_002007445.2 Ailuropoda melanoleuca | reverse complement strand
ACCACTCTCTCACACCATACACAAAGATAAACTCCAAATGGATGAAAGACCTCGATGTGAGACAGGAATCCATCAAAGTTCTAGAGGAGAACATAGGCAGCAACCTCTACGACATCAGCCAAAGTAACCTTTTTCATGACACCTCTCCAAAGGCAAGAGAAACAAAAGATAAAATGAACTTATGGGACTTCATCAAGATAAAAA
>NW_023238582.1:0-1159 GCF_002007445.2 Ailuropoda melanoleuca | reverse complement strand
GGAGAGAATCTTAAGCAGGCTCCAAGCCCAGCATGGAGCCCACCGTGGGGTTCAGTCTCACAACCCTGAGATCATGACCTGAGCCAAAATCAAGAGTCAGATATGTAACTGACTGAATCACCCAGGCACCCCTTGGGTTCTCCCATTTTAGACCGAGGAAGATAATGGACCCATAGGAACATTTGAGGTGTGCTAGTTTTAGGAATTTCCAAATTGCATTCCTAAAATCCAGGAATGGGAAATAATCGTGATACTAGTAGAAGACACTTCTCGTAAAGCACTCCTGTGAGCCATATGATGTTCCCCTAAATCCTTATTACAACCTTATGAGGTAGGTACTGTTGTCATCCCCACTTGACAGATGAGGAAACTGAGGCAGGCAGACTATATGACTTTCTGGAGGTTACTTGGCTAGTAAATGACAGAGCAGGAGTCAAACCGAGGCAGTCTAGCATGCGTCGGTGCTTTTGATCACTAAGCTCCACAGATAAGGGTTTGGTTGTTCCTACAACAGGGAAATGAAGGCCCGAAGCAGGGGTGGGTCTGATCCACGCTGAGCTCTGGTCTCCCACCCTTCTGCCTCTCTCCTCTATCCCTCCCCCAGGTATGACCCAAGTGCCAGATGCAGGGGGAGAGACCCCAGACTCCAGGGTGCCTTTCACAGTCTACCCAACATCACACTGGCTGCGCGCTGGTCATGGCAGGAGAGGAGTGTGGCGGCTGCTCTTGCCCCATTTCCTTGCACTCCCCTAGTCAGAGTAGTGTCTGGAGCAGTCGTTTCAGGTGGAGAAGGCCAGATGGCCAGAAAGGTAATGAGCTACCCTACACCCACAGGCCTGCCCTGGGCTAGCTCCAGTGCGTGTCTCCTCGCCTCTGATCCCCAGATAGGTCACAAGCTTGACATAATTGTTTCTATAAAAAATTCAGAGCCTACAAAGCATAGCGTTTCTGTCCTCGTCCCTTCCCCCTATCCCAGAGGATTTCCCATTCTCCCATTGTTGTGGTAGGAAGTCAGAATTTGGGGAGGAGGCTGGAGGAGTGGTGGGGATGGCAGGTATGAGGACAGAAGGTCAACTTCTCCTGTGGTGTGGCAGCCAGCTGGACATGGCCTCAGTCCTCTGGTCCTGCTGCAGTCCTGGGGGCAAGGGTTGTCCTGTGG
>NW_023238581.1:7367-7687 GCF_002007445.2 Ailuropoda melanoleuca | reverse complement strand
TCCACTCCTACTAGAATGGCAGCTCCATTTCAGTAGGAGTTTGTTTTTTTCTTTTTGTTCCTGTTTTTTTTTTTTTTTTTTCTGTCTATTGTATTCTCACCATTTAGAAGAATACTCTGCACATAGTGAGTGCTCTAAATTTTGAATGAGCAGGAAAAAATGAATGCAAGGAAAAGAAACTGGTGAAACTAAAAACCTGTATCTCAGCCTATGTTGGTATCCTTAGAGTTTACTTTTCTGCTCCCTATTGTTCTCTACTAATGACCTCATTGTAGTTCCTTAACTCCAAGGGCTTCTCAAATCTTCAATACTAGGCGCAT
>NW_023238581.1:0-5574 GCF_002007445.2 Ailuropoda melanoleuca | reverse complement strand
GGAAATGGAAAAACTAAAAGTGAAAATAAAATGAAAACTGCAAATGAAAACTATTATGTCTGATACATATGTGTGTCTTTGGCAGAATGTCTTCCTATGTGTTAAAAAATGCATATCCACCAGAATCAGCGGAATAGATTTGGCACTTGACCCTTAGATACTTTTCATTCCACTCATTTATCATATTTTTATTGGTTTTTATTCCATTGACTACTACATGCACTGACCCTTACTGAATCCACTCCATAGAGAGGAGAGATTGCATCTCCTCCTTATCAGTAGAGTTGCTTAGAAAGATTTTTCCCCCTGTTTTTGTCTGTATTTTGTCCAGTTTGTACATTCCACCTTACAAGCTGTTTTAGAACAGTGGAATAACTTTCTTTTATATAGTACACTGCTTTTGATATAATTCGAAAAAATGAAAAATAAATGATTGTTTGAAACTTATGTTCTGATAATGTGTATGCAATGTCAATAGTACCAATACTATTGGGATTAATGAAAATGGCAATCTTAACATATATTCAAACTTGGAAAAAAGTGACTACTGAAAAGTCTGGAGGGAGAGAAGCAGAGTCCACTAAGCATGGAGCCCGATGTGGGGCTCAATCTCATGACACTGAGATCATGGCCTGAGCTGAAATCAAGAGTCGGAGGCTTAACTGACTGAGCCACCCAGGCACTCCAAGACTAAACTTTTAATTTCCTTTTTAAACCACACACTGAATGCATCTGTGAAAATGACCTATAAATATACACCATAAGTTTAATTACATATCTTCAGTGGGGTCTATCTTTTTAGTTTAGCATATATTTATGCAAAAGTATTTTACTTGGTAATGTGCAATAAAAAACAAACAAACCAAAACCCCACAAACTAGTATACCTCTGCATTGATGGTATCCGAGAAGGCCCAGTGGGAATAAAGGACTTTTCTTCCTACTGAGTGGTAACAACGTTCCCCTCTCCTTTCTCACCAGGCTGGTGCCATAGGAGACCAAGTAAGAAACTGGAACTTTCACCACCATCCAGCAGTAACAAGTTCCAAGGCGATACTTGCCCTCCCTTCAGCGAAGGCCATATAGGAGCAAAATTAAGAAGCATCACTCTCCAAAAGAGGTTGAGTGGGGAACCAGGACTTCAGCACTAATTCACAATAATAAGGCAGCTCCCACTTTCGCCCTGTGTCATGTCAGAAGAGGTTTACTAATTAAAATGTAAATAAAATACAGTCTCATAATATTCAAAATGCCCTGGATACATTGAAAATTATTCAGCATACCAAGAAACAGAAAAGCACATCTTTAATGAGAAGATAACACACAACAACATGGAGGTGACACATACATTAGATGTATCCAACAAGGATTTTAAAGACACCATCATAAAAAGTATTTTAATAAGCAATTATGAATATGTTCAAACAAATGGAAAGCTTTACAAAGTAATGAAAGATACAAAAGAAAGAGAAATTTTGGCAATGAAAATTACAATAATTAAAATTTTAAAAACTTTGATAGTCTCAACAACAGAATGGAGAAAACAGAGAAAAGAATAAATGAACTTGAAAATGGAACAATTCAAGGGGCTCAGTTGAGCTGGGTAGCTCAGTTGCTTAATTATCTGCCTTCAGGTCAGGTCATGATCTCAGGGTCCTGGGATCAAGCCCCGCACCAGGCTCCCTGCTCAGTGGGGATCCTGCTTCTCCCTCTCCCTTTCCATCTGTCTGTCCCCCATGCTTATGCTCTCTCAATCCTCCCAAATCAATAAATAAAATGTTTTTAAAAAAGGAATAAAATACATTAACCAATCTGAAGAGCAGAGGAAAAATAGACTACAAACAACAAAAACAGAGCTCCAAGGAAATGTGAACTATAACAATAAATCTAATATTCATATCCTCAGAGTCTGAAAAATAAAGGACAAAGAGGGTGAGGCTGAATATGTATTTAAAGAAATGACTGGAAAATTTCCAAATTTGGCTAAAGACAGAAGCTTACAGATTCAAGAACTGAGCAAACTCCAAAGGGATAAACCAAGAGACATCTACACCAAAAGAGAATACAAACACAGAACTTCAGAAAATAAAGGGGGGAAAAATCTTGAAAGCAGTGAGAATAAAACACTATCTTTAGGGGAAAGCCTATTTGAATGACAGTGGATTTCTCATCAGAAACCATGAAGGCCAGAAATAAGTGACTGATTTTTCAAGTATGGAAAGGCAAAAACAGTCAACTCAGAATTCTGTATTGGACAAAACCGTCCTTTAGGAAAGAAGATTAAAGACATTCTTACAAGAGGGAGAACAGAATTTGTCGTCAGCAGACCTGTCACCAAAAGAATGGCTAAAGGAAGTTCTTGAAACAGAAATACAATGATAAAAGAATGTGTCTTAAATCATGAGGAAGAAAGTGTAAACAAGAGCAAAAATATGAGGAAATAGATTTGTCCTCTTCTCATAAGTTCTCTAAATTCCTTCACTAGAAGTATTCAGTATTTTGATAGTGGTGGTTACAGGAATCTACATGTGATAAAATGACATAGAGCTCTATGCATACATTATATTAATGCCAATTTCCTGTTTTGACACTGTACTATAGTTACTAAAAATAGAACCACTGGGGAAAGTGGGTGAAGGATATGAGAGGCCTCATTGTACAATAGTGCCACTTTCTTTAAATCTATAATTATTTCAATATTGACAGTTAATAAAAATCTTAGTACGGGGTGTCTGGGTGGCTCAGTCAGTTGGGTGTCTGTCTTCAGCTCAGGTCACAGTCCCAGTGTTCTGGGATTGAGATCCATGTCAGGCTCCCTGCTCAGTGGGGAGCCTGCTTCCCCCTCTGTGTGTGCTCTCTCATCTCTCTCTCTCTCTCAAATAAATAAATCTTTAAAAAAATCTTAATAGAAATATGATCAATAAACTAATAGTTACATATGGAAGATAGAATGATAGAAAAATAAAATACTGTGCTTATAAGAATAAGTGAAGGCATCCATGAAAGAATTAAGCTTTGTAACTGAGTAAGTACAATGCTGAAAGAGCAGGGGAAGTAATAAAGAGTTTACATTAGATACTTTAGAAAGCCAGTCATCTCTGAAAAGTTCTACATTCATGATACCAAGTAACCTGAGAGTTCTCAACCTATAAAATGATCCTATTTCTAAGATATAAGTGAATAGTCTTTTCATCCTAAACCATTCAGACATTAAGACTTTCACTGATAATCATTAACTATAGGGCAAAATTGGAGATGAAAAGAAACAAAATGTGGGAAAAGTAGAAAGAAGGATATCAAACTTTAAAAGCTTCCTCAGAGAGAGTTTCAGATAAATATATTTTAACTGCAACTCTGCCGTGAATTTCTTACTCCTTTCTAATACTGATTGCTCTTTCTTCTGAGTGAATCTACTTTATGAACATAAGTAAAAAAGACTGTACCCATTAAAGGTACAAAATTACTTTTAAAAATCTTTATTTATGCGAAAGTTTCAAGTAAAAATGTGTCCGTTTCTATTCTCACAAGGAGATGGTTACTGTTCTCTTTAATGAAAGGGCAAGAAATGTATTCACCTGTACTAGAGAAAATTTATTTTAGCTAATGCTCATTAGCTAGTATTTATTAGATAATGTTACCACACTATCTGCCCCTCCAAGAATGTGGAAACATTTAGAAAATTGCTTTATGGTATCTGTAGGATTATTCAGTACAGTTGCAGAATTTGCTTTGAATCATTTCATCTATATTTCAGTTCCAATGGAGTCCTTTTTAATAAAATATTTTCATGATGTATAGGTCCCTTCCAAGGAGACATGGTGCCCTATTTGTAATGTTTATCCCCTGCTTAATTCCAAAATGGTCAGACTTTGAAATGTTTATAGAAAATCACTCAGATTTACAGTTCAGAAATAAAGAAGCTGCACAAATTCCTAATAATGTTGTATGCTGAAATACAAAATAACAACAATCATGACATCACTGCAGGTTGTTCCTAATTCTCCAGTATTCTCTACCATGGGTTTCATGGCCTAATGATTTTAAGCTATACACATCATTTCTTTAAGTAACATTACAGAAGGCAACATCTAAGTCTGTACAAAAGTTATATACTTTATATATTTTGCTTTCTTGATTTTGGGTGGACTAAAATAGGCTACTGTAATGGACTATTTTTAATAATATCCTTTAAAATTTTATAAATCACCATGTGTTCAATTTACTGTGACTTTACAGTTCATTGTTCATGGTTTCTCTCTCTCTTGCTCTCTTTCTCTACATACATACATATATACATTTCTTCTATATAATTTCTTATATACAACTTCTTACATATAATATATAGTATATATATATATATATACACACACACTTTCTTGAAATATTATTTACCTCTTTTTTTTTTTTTAAGATTTTATTTGTTTATTTGACAGAAAGAGACAGCGAGAGAGGGAACACAAGCAGGGGGTGTGGGAGAAGAAGAAGCAGGTTCCCAGCAGAGCAAGGAGCCGGACGCCCGGCTCAATCCCAGGACTCTGGGATCACACCCTGAGCCAAAGGCAGATTGTTAACGACTGAGCCACCCAGGCACCCCAACCTCTTGCTTTTCTGATAACTTACTCTTTTTAAGGGTACTTCACTCAAGTGCAAGGGTGGGGGGATAAATACACTGAATGGCAGGAGTATTAGACAGCTGGGTAAAACACCAAAATTGAACTGACATAAGATAAAAAAGAAAATTTTAAAAAGTAGAAAATGAAAATACAACCTTGCAAAAAGTTTGCATGGTAACATACATACACATTAATGAAAATAATAGGCTGAAGAGTTACTGAAAGACATCAGTGGACAATATAGCTTTATGCATATGCCGATAAGGAAATGGGGAACTCTCCAAGTTCAACGTGAGGATTTTCCTGTCTATAATTTTTACTTGGTGGTGAGATTTACTTGCATAACACTTTGTGTGCTACTATAAAAATAGGCCATTCTACTGAGAAGCAATACGTAACCCTTNTAACCCTTCATTCATGTTTTTTCTACATTCTGCAGTAACTTTTAAAGGTTAAATTTTATAAACAATGATGTGATTCTAGATATGAAAGGAGAAGATTGGATTTAAAGTTGGAAAGTTTAGTTTGGCTAATGAGGCTCTTGAAAATGCAAGAATGGATGAGGACCAAATATAGGAAAATGTGAGAAGGGGAGAATTGTGGGTACAGGAGGGAGCTGTCCACCAATGGTCATAATGGACTTTAAATAGAAATAAGTCCATGTGCCAAATATAAAGGAAGTGGATTAATTGGGAGCCTATGTGCCTGGGCAAAGCCTGAAGCATACCCTGGAAGTAACAAATCAAGTCTTACTGATATTCATTCATTCATTCATTCATTCATTCATTCATTCAAGAATTGAATTAGTCATATTTCTTAAACTACATTCTTACCCTGGTGAGTAACATGTACATTTCTGTAGTCAATTCTTTTAATTGCTTTTCTTGCCCTAATATCTCTTCTCTACTCTAAAACTATAGTTTCTGCCTTTCCTCTGCCTTTCCCTCCCACTCTAAATACAC
>NW_023238580.1:0-1159 GCF_002007445.2 Ailuropoda melanoleuca | reverse complement strand
CTCCTTCTCCCTTTGCCAGTTCCCCTGCTTGTGCTCTCTCCCTGTCTCTCTCTCTCTCTGACAAGTAAATAAATAAAATCTTAAAAAAAAAAAAAAAGCCAATGTGGATTACAAGGAAAATTATTCTTTACTCTCCATTTCTGTTATCAGGGGAAAGTTGACAAATTCTTTATTATTGAATTAAATGGAAGAAGAGAGTTTCAAGTGCAGTCTGCTTTTGATATGTAAGTAAAGGTATGGCCCTTTTGGCTTTAGCTATAAAATTTTTTCATATTTAATTTGCATAATAGAACTTTTTTTTTCTTTAGCTACCAACAGCTAAACTTCAGCCTTGTCTTTGCCTCCATTGTCATAAATTCTAATTATTGGTGTCTGAGTGAACACTAAATTGAAGAATGTGAGTTTTTATTTTCTAGTGTAGTCTAAAAGTTGTGACTTCTGTTGCTTAATATCAGAGGAAATATGGTCCTGTTTCATCACATCGTCTGTTCCCAGTGAAATATTAATCCATTTGCATGCCCTAATTCAAATACTTTCTCTTACGTAAAAACTCCTCCACAAGTAGATGTTTTTCCCTCATGAAACCCCTATTGTACTTTGTACTTACTCTTTTATTCATTTCACCTTGTGAAATCACTATCCAAGGTGAGTGAGTGTATGTAATACACTTCTTGTGTTTTTTCCATGTAAGTTTGCATAATGCTAGACATACTTGAGTAATACCAGTAGCAGCAACAACAATGTTAACAATAAATTAATTGAATAAAAGTGCCCTCAAAATAGTCCTGAGGTAGGTACTTTATTATACCCATTTTATATCTGGGGGAACTTAGAGAAATTATGTCAGTTGTCCAGGTTGGCTAGCAAACTGAGAAGTTAGAATAAGAAACCAGGCAGTTAGAGTCTAGAATCTATACATGAAGCTTACTAAGTGCAAATAAATATTTTTTTAATTTATTAAGCGTTTCTTTAAACAAACATTCCAGGCCTCACCCATCCAAATGAGAAGGGTGCATTTTATATATTCTAATACAGTAAGTATTTTGGTTTTAAAAAAGTATTACCCTTTTTTCCACCGGAAGTTTTTCCCTGCTTTATCAAAGATTAGTTGCCCAAAGAGCCGAGGGTTCATTTCTGGGTTCTCTATTCTGTTCCATTG
>NW_023238579.1:0-1159 GCF_002007445.2 Ailuropoda melanoleuca | reverse complement strand
TAGGAAATACCAGGCTCGTTATGATGTATTTATGTTCAGTCAGCTTTTGATTTGCCACCTAGAGTTGACTTGTATGACTCCAGGTATTGCTCTTGTGTCCCAGGATCCTTGTGCATGTGAGTTTTCTTTCCCACAGTAGCACGTTTGTGTGAGTTCCTTTTGTACTTGCCAGTTTGTGTATTCATCCACACATCCGTGTCTCTACCCACCCAACCTACTAAATTCCTGTTGTGTGCCAGGTACTAGGCTATGTTCTGGAATACAGGGATGAATTGGGTAAGGATGGACATGGCCCTGACAAAGCTCCTAGGCTAACAGGGAAGTGGACGAGTCCACAGATGAGTATGGTCAGGTGTGGTTGGTGCCCTAACTCAGGAGCGGGCTGCAGACAATGGGGACGCGAGGGGAGCGCTCAGTTCTATTGGGCTTGGTGGTAGAAGTAGAGGGGAAGGCTAACTGAAGTTCTTGAAAGGGAGATGGCACTTGAATAGAGTCTTGAAAAGTATTTGCTTTGTCAAGTAAGGGGGAAGGACGTACGTGACATAGCATGTAAGAGCCTTGCACACTCAGGGGACTGAATGGAGTCCTGCCTTGAGAAGAGGGTGTTCAGGGAGTTTGTCTTCGTAGGTGCAAGGTCTGAGAGGCACACTGGGGCCAGATGGTGGGAACCCTCGGACACTAGACCAAGCATCTTGAGCTATCCCGATGTGCATGGTTGGGTTGCCAGCCATTGACTAAAGGTTTTAGGAGGTGAGTGTCCGTCTTTGGTTGGAGTGTTTGGAAATTCTTCCTGACATCTGGCGCAGGTGGGTGATTGGCTTGTAGGGGGCAAAGCTGAAGGCAGGAGACTAAGCGGAGGCTGCTATTGTGGTCCGAATAACAGTCTAGGAGAGCAGGGATTCAGAAGCAGGTGAATAGGATCAGTCACTGTATAGATTCCTATAGATTCCTAGGGCTGCTGTAACAAATGACCACATCTTGGGGACTCAAAGCAACAAACTTATTCTGTCAAAGTTCTGGAGGCCAGAGTCTGCAATCAAGGTGTCAGCAGGGTCATGCTTCCTCTGAAGACTCTAGAGGGCACTTCGTTCCTTGTCAGGTGGTTTCTGGGGGCTGTTGGCACTCTTCGTGGCCATATCACTCCAAGCTCTGCCTCTCC
>NW_023238578.1:0-1159 GCF_002007445.2 Ailuropoda melanoleuca | reverse complement strand
CTGATGTGGGGCTCGATCCCATAACGCCGGGATCACGCCCTGAGCCGAAGGCAGACGCTTAATGACTGAGCAGAAGGCAGAGGCTTAACAACTGCGCTACCCAGACGCCCCTAAAATGAGCATAGTTTTAAAAAGACATTCCCCGGGCACGTCTCCTACCTCCTCCCGAGACCCCTGCCCCAGGCTTGGGAACTCCGAGGTGCCCTGGGTCAGCAGGGAGCGACCAGTAGGTCTTGGGGGGGCGTTGTTTGTCGCAGGCTCCGGTACCCCAGCCGGGGTCCAGAGCCGCAGCAAACGAAAGGCGCCCGGTCGGGCTGTGGCCTGAGCTGCGGCCTGAGCTGCCGGTGATGTGGGAGATGCTCGGGCTGGGGGGTGCTTCGTAGAGGGAGAGATGTGCACTGTGTCACGAAACCTTGCTGATGCAGACTGCGTGTTGAAGGGCTGGGGATACCAGCTCAAAGAAGATCCATCGTTAGAGTTAATTTCACCTGTTTCCTGCTATGTTCAATTACCTGAGGGGCCCACGTTCACTTTGACCTGGCGGCGCTGGTCTAGGCCCCCCTCCACCACCAGTGAGTTACAGTCAGATGCCTTTTTTCTTTGAGGTCTCCAAGGGCGCCAAGGGAGAGAGCAGGTGCACGCCTTGGGCCTCCAGTCCCATCCAACAGCACCCTGACCCTGGCTCCCCTGGCCAGACAGGTGTCCTCCCTCCCTTCCCACCTCCCCTTACCTGACCTGGCCAGGCCTTCCCCTTGAGAGGGTCCCTGAGGCTGGGGACCGAGAATCTGGGAGGAAGCCGCCACACCTGCTGCACGCCCTGGACTCTGCAAGTCTGCAGGACTGGGGCAATGGCCTTGGGAGGCTAGGGGTGGCAGAGGAGGCCCGGCTCAGACGGCTGACACTTTTGTCCCCACTGGCCTAGAGCCACCAGCAGGGTTAGGGACACCGAGCAGCTCTGGGCCCCGATGAGGTCTTCCTAAGAGGTGAGGAAATGCTCTGAGGCCAGCTAGGGCTAGGACCCTGGCTGTGTGGCCCAGAGCTGGGCTTTCCCTGGGAGCAGCAGGCTACCATCAGCTGCGGGCACAGGCCTGCCTGGGCCTAGGGGACACAGGTGTGGGAGGGGCTGGCCTGTGAGGATGGCCAGGCTCAGGGGGCTGGG
>NW_023238577.1:0-1159 GCF_002007445.2 Ailuropoda melanoleuca | reverse complement strand
TAAAAAAAAAAAGAGAGAGAAAGCACTTGCAGGCTGGATAGGTGTGTGGGGGGAGGGGCAGAGGGAGAGAGAAACTTAAGCAGGCTCCATGCTTAGTGTGGAGCCTGACGTGGGAGGGATGGGGGGCGGGGGTTGATCTCACAATCCTGAGATCATGACCTGAGCCAAAATCAAGAGTTGGAGGCTTAACTGACTGCACCACTCAGGTGCACCTAAAATAGTAAATTTCTTTTTTTGTTTTGTTTTACCTCATTCAACTTCAGTTAAATACATTTATAGTTCTTGTAGATTATAACTTAGAAACACTGAAGGTTTTACCACAATCTATTCTATAAAGCAGCCTTCTACTTGCAACCAAATAAAGAAGGCCCTAGAAATTTAGTCAAGTAAGTATTAAATGATAGTAGAATAAATAAATAAAATTAAATCTTTGTGTAAAGTCTTTGCTTGTTGTAAGCTATAATGTGTATTATTTCATTCTTTCATGTGCATTAGTACATAATTAATACATTTTGGGATCTGGATTGGGTCCTCAAATTAGAATAGAAATTTAGGAAACATGAACTAAGATAGAGTTCCTGGCTATATGGAGTTAGTATTCCTGCACAAATTCTTATATTTTGGCAAGCAGGAAAAGAGAGATAATCTATGGAAGAGCAAGAAAACACCTGTTTTGTTTGTCTTATGAATTTTTAATTAAAAATAATAGTTTGAATCCTTGGGATATGTAATAATATGATACTTTGACTAGTCAAAAGAAGAATTATAATCAAAGACTCTTGTGGTGGCTGGAAAAGAGAAAATAAGGAAATGTGTCATGATGCTTATTAAATACTAAATATAGAGAGATGAAGTGGGGAAGTGAGCCTGCTTCCAAGTATGACTCGTAAGCTGAGGAACGTTTTATATGGGGCAATGGGAAGCATAATATTATACTGTACACTGATTAACTCTGGTCTGGACAGTCTTCCACTACTTTTTTTAGAAGTAAAATCAATCATTTACAGTAGTTTGGTGAGAAAATGTCCTCTTAATTTCAAAGTTATGTCTAATCATGGACTATGATTTTACTCCTTTCTTTCACTGAGGTACTTATCTCTTGATTCCTGTTAACCACTTGTCCTTGTGTGGTCTCATTCTTTCCTACTGAGTTCGTTCC
>NW_023238576.1:0-1159 GCF_002007445.2 Ailuropoda melanoleuca | reverse complement strand
CTGAGCTGCACTCTTGAGTAATGCCGCAGCCTGGGGCATCACCAGTGCTCTTCCACTGGCTAGGAACTCAGCAGTCTTGAGAACAAATCAAGAAGATTCTCATGATTTGCTTCATTTCCAGCAGGGATGAGAGGGAGGACAAGTTTCAGTGTAAGTGAACAGCAGAACTATGAAAACAACTACTATGCTTGGTCATTAAAGAGGGGGGTCCAGGTCAAAGAGGTGGCAGGTGTTGAGTGACTCTGGCACTTCAGCTCCCTCTCTACCACCTGGTACTGATCCAGTCATCTCTACCAACATGCACTGCCACACCAAGTGCCCCGGGAATGTCCCAGAATCCCAGAACAGGTGTTCTTCCCAAATATTCTGAGTCCTGAGCTCTCCTCTCCCTAGCCCAGCTCCTTCACGTACAGAAGATGACTAGCACAAGGTCAGGTGGTAGAAGGCTCATTCGAGCTACAGTACTCGTCAGGTTTCCAGTAATGGAGACCAATGCTCTTTTGAACTAAGTTCTGTCATGTTTCTTACTTTATACAGAATCCTCTCTAGAGAAAAAAGCAATATCCGGTGTTAATAAATGATGTTGACTTTTTCTAAATCTCTTTGTGATGTGAAATTTCTCAGTGAAAAGAAAAATAGAGAGGGGAGTTATTTTTCAAGGATTTTGTTCTGCCCCTATTCCTGTACTTCGTAACAGTGGTGAATAATGGCATCACTGTGACTATCCCTTCCGCTCTCCTCCTGTGTTTCTTAATGAGCGGTTTCCTTCGAAAACATACTACATGGACTTCATCTCACTTTGGCTTTCAAGTCTTGTAGAAGCAAGAATCAGCCCATTTCTCTGTGCATGGGTCATCTTTGCTTTCCTCTCACCAACCCATGGCAGTAACGGGGTAATACCTTGATATGGGCAACCCAGTCTTATTTAATTCAAGAACTAGAAGACCTGTGTCCTGCTGGCCCGCACAGTGTATACCACAGATTGCTCCTATCACTAAGTTCAGGTCAGGGCCAGAGGTGTTAAAAATAAATCACCCATAGTAACAAAGAAACATTACATATCACTTCTCCTCAGCAATCATGCAAACAGGAAAAGTAGAGTGAAATATTTAGTGGCCAGAAAACAATGGCCATCCTAGAATTCTATACCTGGCAAAAT
>NW_023238575.1:0-1159 GCF_002007445.2 Ailuropoda melanoleuca | reverse complement strand
CCCCGTCCTCATTTACAACAACCACAACACCACCAAAATCCTGCTCTTCTGGTCATAGGAAGTCACTAATATCTTAGTACAAATGAACATACTGAGCTTCTCCCAGACAGAAGTAGTCAGTGAGCACACTCAAGACAAAGGTGCATCCCTGCCCAGTCCACTCCTCTTCTGAATGACAGTCAGAATGAGCTTTCTGGAAGATTGCACTTTAATTCTGCATAAAAACTCTTCATGCTTGCCCATTGTCTTTAGGCCTGAGATTTGGGCTGGGGAGCCTATCACCAAACCTCTCGGCCTCTCCAGTCCCACCTGCCACACACTCTGCCTTCCCCACGCTGCAGTCCCACCATCCTGCAACCATCACACCCCTGCATTATGGGGCCAGCCTCCCCTCCTGCCCAGCCCTGTCTTTACTTGGCTAACTCCTTTCCCCCAACAAGACTCATCTCCAGGATGATCGTGTGCTTCTCTCCATTGTGACCCTAAATGTAATGGTCTTTGTCTCCCCAACTGACTACCAGTCTATCAGCAAAAAAGAGTGATTTTCCTTCATGTCTTCCCCATGCCTCTAAAAAAATAACGTAGTAATTCAACAACAGCATGAACAACAAAATAGATGATTCAATGAGTAAATAAATGAATAAAGGGCAAAAATGGAGTAGAATCACCCAAAACCATCATCCCCAGGGTCGTAGTTCTCCTGAGGGCCTTCCCTGATTCTGGGTCCCAGAAGGTCCAGCAGCTACCTGAAGGTACCATATATACCATGACCCCAGAGTCACTGAGTCCCAGGAGAATCTCAACTTTGCAACATTTGAGCCATAAAGGGCAGGTCTCCACATTTTGCCAAGGGGACGAGCTGTTCGCTGCAGCTCTAAATGTCCACGGCATCAAGATCTCACCAAGGTCCTTCAGTACCAGCCAGAGGCAAGGCCCTCCTGCTGCCAGCAGCCTCCTGCCCAATCCCCAGAAAGCCCCACTTCCTATTCAAGGCCAGAGACAGGCAAGCCTTAAATCCGCTCCTGAGGCTTCATTCCCTGAAAACCAAGGCTCAATTATCCATGGCAGCAGGACACAGCCTGGATAACTCAATTTGGCCAAGGGTCTAAGCAATTCATTGTAGCTAATGCTTTCTGTGTCCTCGTCATTGCCATCAATA
>NW_023238574.1:0-1159 GCF_002007445.2 Ailuropoda melanoleuca | reverse complement strand
CGTAAATCCAGTCAGAGGGGCACTGGGGTTTGAACGGTAGCCTGGAGGGGCCCGACGCGCTCGGACAGAGGCAGGGGATGGCAGGGAAGGTGCTGGCGGACCACATGTCTCGTGTCCAAGGGAACGACCTCAGAGCACCCCGGACACCCCACAGGGTGTGTCCATGGCTTGTCTGACCTCACAGGCAGCTGCGAAGCCCCAGGCCGGCCTTCAGGTGCCCACCGTGTTGGCTCGACCTCCGTAGCAAGTGTCCACAGGCTGGAGGCTCAAACAACAGAAATCTACCTTCTTCCCGTTCTGGAGGCTGGAGGTCCGGCATCCAGGCGCGGGCAGGTCGGCTCTCCGGAGGCCTCCCTGCTTGGCATGCAGACGACCATCTCTCCCCGTGTCCTCACGTGGTCGCCCCTCTGTGCCCGTCTGTGTCCTGCTCTCCTCCTCTTGTAAGGACACAAGTCAGATTGGATCAGGACCCATCCCAGTGACCTCATGTTACCTTACTCACCAATATAAAGGCCCGTTGTCCACACACGGTCACATTTGGAAGTACTAGGGGTTTCGACCTATGAATTTGGGGGCGGGGGAGCATAATTTAGCCCATTACACCCACTGTACTGGACCCCACAGCTAATAAGTAGTGGGTGTGGGGTTTGGACTTGGGCCTTTTCCTGGACTCCTTCCAGGTCACTGCAGAGGCGTAGAGGCCAAGATGGTCCCTTGTGGTGGCTCCTGAATCGTGATCTGCTCTCAGAGACATCTAGGTGTCTCGGAGATGCTGGTCTCTACCTGATCCTTGGGGAGCACGCGTTTCTGTGGCCCTGTGTGGCGACATTTCTTCCCTGGGAAGCACGGTGAGCTCTTTCTGGAAATGTTCCTGAATTACCCTCAGGTGGCTTCAGGAAGCATTTCCCTGCACATCTGTCACCGTGAGAAGTATGCAAATGTCCGTCCACCCGCCCTGCCCCACGGCCCGGGCAGCGCCAGGAAATCACCTCTTTAGGAAAGGACATGATTATGTACAGCTATTCTCAGCTGCAGGATTTACTCCGCTATTAACTTTCCACGATGCGTCTAGACACAGAGTAAGACACTGGACAAGACAAATTCATTAGCTGGCCTGAATAATTTAGATCGGTTTGGGAAGCGAATGAGCGGCAAGGTG
>NW_023238573.1:0-1159 GCF_002007445.2 Ailuropoda melanoleuca | reverse complement strand
CCTCTCTCGCTGGCTGTCTCTATCTCTGTCAAATAAATAAATAAAATCTTTAAAAGAAAAAAAAAAGAAATTTGCCAACCTGCATTACAAGAGCCAACGATGGGAATACCTGGGAGAAGACATTTCCAAAGAGAAACGCCACTACAAGGTCTTCCGGCGTGAACAAGGTTGGAGAGTTGGCAGAAGAGAGACTCCCTCTCAGTGGGGAGCTGAAGGCCACTCTGCAGAGCTGACGTCTCAGTGTCCTTTCAACTCTCCCTTTGATGACCCATGAGCGGAGTGAAGTCCTGGTGGTGGGAGAATTCACACTACAGAAACCTGCCAATGCCGCAAATCAAAAGCTTTTACCAACTTCCCAGCAAACCATTGCCTCTATTACTGGTCTCCTCATTTCTATTACGGGTATAACAATGGCGCCTACTACATATTTTAGTACATCTAAGAAAATATATTGCAAACACACAAAACATTTGCTTAGAAAAAAGATGTGCTGGGGATTGTGGTGAGTTAAACTTTGCCAATTACGAGTTGCTTTCAAGTCAACGAGAGTATTGGCAACAACCACGAAAACACTCATGGTTTGGCAAACTGCCTCCTGGAAAAGTACTGTACGTGATCAATGGTAACTTTCTCTGCTTTCGAGCATCTTCATCAGCCCTGGACTGTGAGCTCTAACTCTGGAACAGAACAGAAGCTGGAGAAGGAAAGGGCAAATGCCTTACGCCCTGTCAGGTAATTAGGAAATCAGCACTTTCTTGCTTTCTGCTGCAGGATTAGAATGAAGAGAGAACAATTTGGGGACACCTGGGTGGCTCGATCAGTGAAGCATCTGACCTTGGCTCCTGTCATGATCGATCTCAGGGTCCTGGGACTGAGGTCCCGCCCCACTCAGGGCTCAGCGGGGAGTCTGCTTCTCCTTCTCCCTCTGCCCCTCCCCGCACTTATGCGTGCTTTCTCTCCTCGCTCTCTCTCTCTCTCCCTCTCAAATAAATAAATTATTTTAAAAAGAGAGAGAGAGGGGCGCCTGGGTGGCACAGCGGTTAAGCGTCTGCCTTTGGCTCAGGGCGTGATCCCGGAATTATGGGATTGAGCCCCACATCAGGCTCCTCCACTATGAGCCTGCTTCTTCGTCTCCCACTCCCCCTGCTTGTGTTCCCTC
>NW_023238572.1:0-1208 GCF_002007445.2 Ailuropoda melanoleuca | reverse complement strand
TTTATGATTTGTTTATTTGTTTCTCACATATTGAGTTTGAGAAGTTCTTTGTAGATCTTGGATACCAGTCCCTTATCTGTAGCATCATTTGCAAATAGATTCTCCCATTCGGTGGGCTGCCTCTTAGTTTTTTTGACTGNTTAGTTTTTTTGACTGTTTCCTTGGCTGTGCAGAAGCTCTTTATCCTGATAAAGTCCCATAAGTTCATTTTATCTTTTATTTCTCTTGCCTTTGGAGATGTGTCGTGAAAAAGGTTGCTCTGGCCGATGTCATAGAAGTTGTTGCCTATGTTCTCCTCTAGAATTTTGATGGATTCCTGTCTCACATTGAGGTCTTTCATCCATTTGGAGTTTATTTTTGTGTATGGTGTGAGAGAGTGGTCAAGTTTCATTCTTTTGCATGTAGCTGTCCAATTTTCCCAGCACCATTTATTGAAGAGACTGTCTTTTTTCCTGCTTTATCAAAGATTAGTTGCCCAAAGAGCTGAGGGTCGAAAGAGCCGAGGGTCCATTTCTGGGTTCTCTATTCTGTTCCATTGGTCGATGTGTCTGTTTTTGTGCCAGTACCATGCTGTCTTTGTGATCACAGCTTTGTAGTACAGCTCGAAATCCGGCNTTTCAACAGTTCCTTGGAGATTCGAGGCCTTTTCTGGTTCCATACAAATTTAAGGACAATTTGTTCCAGTTCTTTGAAAAATGTCCTTGGTATTTTGATTGGGATAGCACTGAAAGTGCAGATTGCTCTGGGTAGTATGGACATTTTAACTATGTTAATTCTTCCAATCCATGAGCATGGAATATTTTTCCATCTTTTTATGTCTTCCTCAATATCTTTCAAAAGTGATCTATAGTTTCTAGGATATAGGTCCTTTACGTCTCTGGTTAAGTTAATTCCAAGGNTCCAAGGTAACGTATGGTTTTTGGTGCTATTGTAAATGGGATGGATTCCCTGATTTCTCTTTCTTCAGTCTCGTTATTCGTGTATAGAAATGCAACTGATTTCTGGGCATTGATTTTGTATCCTGCCACATTACTGAATTGTTCTATAACTTCTAATAGTTTGGAAGTGGATTCTTTTGGGTTTTCCATATATAGTATCGTGTCATCTGTGAAGAAAGATATTTTGACTTCTTCTTTGCCGATTTGGATACCTTTGATCCCCTTTTGTCGTCTGATTGCAGTTGCAAGGACTTCTAGTACTATGTTGAA
>NW_023238571.1:0-1159 GCF_002007445.2 Ailuropoda melanoleuca | reverse complement strand
CTGAGCCAAAGGCAACAGCTGGATCTAAAAACACAAGAGTCTTCTGCATGCTGCCTGGAGATGGCTGAAGGCCTGGCTTTGCAGGCCAAAGTCAATCCATCCATCCTCCCTTTCTTCTCCGTCCGGCCAAATCAGGTTAAGAAGTGCTACGAGCACAGCTTGGCAGACCATGGGGGTAACCACGGGGGTTCCCCCCGGGGATGAAGGATTTGCGTGTGCTCTCCATAGGCTCTGAAGCAGCCTACAGGAGCTCTCTGACCTGCAGACAGACCGATTAGAATGGGAAGCAGAAACTCCCTTCCAGCTCTGTCTGAAAGGGCTTTCTGCAGCAATTCTGAAAATGGTCACTCTCTGCGCGATCCACGTCAGTAGCCATGAGCTACACGTGCCTCCTGAGCCCTTGAAAGGTGGCCAGGACAAATGAGAAACGGAGTTTTTTGGTTTAATTTCATTTTAACCAATTTAAAATGAACATTAAATAGCCATCCGGGGGGACTGGCTGCCCTATCGGACCGCAAGGACCAGACCGCCAAGCGGGGACAGCAGAGCCACAGAATACATGTAATCATGCCTCAGTAGCACGGCTCGGTTTGATTCGGCCGTCACGTTCGCTCGGAACTTTCTCTCTGCCAACGTGAAAGGAGAAAAAGGAGTCTAATACAGTCCCTGACTTCTCCGGCCTGAAACGAATATCCATCTACGTTTGACACAATCTTCTATGCCCCGTGGTCATTTGCTGGCTGATTTTTTTGTTGTTATGCTTCTTAGGTAAAGAAAAGCATTATGAAGAAATAAGCTGAATTTTGATTGATTTGCGTGTATTCCTTCATTCTGACATGCAACGCTCCCCTAGTTCATGGGCTGACTGCACGCACGGGGGCGGGGGGGTGAAGCAGCCCCACCCACGGTTTCCGAAATTCACAGCGAGTGATCTTTGTCTCCACGGGCTGGACACACACCCCCGTTCTTTCGCTCAGTCTTACTTTTATCACTTTCCATGATCCCGCCCATCCTGAGGGACACAGCTGATGCCCGGAAGGGACCCACAAAAGAGCGAGCGAAGGGCAGGTGCTTTCTGGGTGGACAGCTTTCCAAAGCAAACAACCTGAACCAGACTATGTCTCTCACGATCACTCTTCTGGCTCTGCTCGCTCGGCAC
>NW_023238570.1:2348-2481 GCF_002007445.2 Ailuropoda melanoleuca | reverse complement strand
TTGTTTCTAACGGACGTGTTTTGGGCCTTTTCTTTCCATTTCCGCCAGCAGTTTTGACAGGATTTCCCCAGTTAGCAAACATTTCGTTGGAAGCGAGTTTTGGCCGAATTGTCTTTCTCAGTGCTGTGTTCGT
>NW_023238570.1:1753-2130 GCF_002007445.2 Ailuropoda melanoleuca | reverse complement strand
TTATTACCAATGAGAAGGGCGCTGAGTCCTCGAAAATCCTGAAGGTTTTCGTTCATGCTCCCTTAATCACGAGAGATGATGATCGTTGATATTTCCCTGACTGTGTGGTGTCCCATTGACCACTATGGGGCACTCTCGTCAGGCTTCTGCAACCACTTTCCCTCATGTTTTCCTATTCACGAACGGTGATGATAGTGCTAAGACGGTCCCTGTACGGTGTTGTTTCTGACGGACGTGTTTTGGGCCTTTTCCTTCCATTGCCGCCAGCAGTTTTGACAGGATTTCCCCAGGGAGCAAGCATTTCGTTGGAAGCGGGTTTTGGCCGAATTGTGTTTCTCAGTGCTGTGTTCGTCGTGTTTCACTCACGGTACCAAAGC
>NW_023238570.1:0-1717 GCF_002007445.2 Ailuropoda melanoleuca | reverse complement strand
CGTCGTGACTTCAAGGGCTTTCCACTCACACTTTGTTTCTTGGTTCTAAGGGGTTCTAAGGAATGGATCCTCCCCAGGCCCCTACACCCAATGTGGAATCGGGGTCCCCAGTGAAAATGCTGGAGGTGTTTTCCTGGACGCTCTGGGACGCTCTGCATTATTACCAATGAGAAGGGCGCTGAGTCCTCGAAAATCCTGAACCTTTTCATTCATGCTCCCTTACTCACGAGAGATGATGATCGTTCATATTTCCCTGGACTGTGTGGTGTCTCAGAGACCACTATGGGGCACTTTCGTTAGGCTTCCACGACCACTTTCCCTCATGTTTCCCTATTCACGAAGGCTGATTATAGTGCTAACACGGTCCCCGTACGGTGTTGTTTCTGACGGACGTGTTTTGGGCCTTTTCATTCCATTTCCGCCAGCAGTTTCNGACAGGATTTCCCCAGGGAGCAAACATTTCGTTGGAAGCGGGTTTTGGCCGAATTGTCTTTCTCAGTGCTGTGTTCGTTGTGTTTCACTCATGGTACAAAAGCACCTTGATTCCTGTTCCATCTTCCATAAGGCCGTCGTGACTTCAAGGGCTTTCCCCTCACACTTTGTTTCTTGGTTCTAAGGGCTGGATCCTCCCCAGGCCCCTACACCCAATGTGGAATCGGGGTCCCCAGTGAAAAGGCTGCTGTTCGCTGGAGGTGTTTTCCTGGACGCTCTGCTTTATTACCAATGAGAAGGGCGCTGAGTCCTCGAAAATCCTGAACCTTTTCATTCATGCTCCCTTACTCACGAGAGATGATGATCGTTGATATTTCCCTGGACTGTGTGGTGTCTCAGAGACCACTATGGGGCACTCTCGTCAGGCTTCCGCGACCACTTTCCCTCATGTTTCCCTATTCACGAAGGGTGATGATAGTGCTAAGACGGTCCCTGTACGGTGTTGTTTCTGACGGACGTGTTTTGGGCCTTTTCGTTCCATTGCCGCCAGCAGTTTTGACAGGATTTCCCCAGGGAGCAAGCATTTCGTTGGAAGCGGGTTTTGGCCGAATTGTCTTTCTCAGTGCTGTGTTCGTCGTGTTTCACTCACGGTACCAAAGCACCTTGATTCCTGTTCCACCTTCCATAAGGCCGTCGTGACTTCAAGGGCTTTCCCCTCACACTTTGTTTCTTGGTTCTAAGGGCTGGATCCTCCACAAGTCCCTACACCCAATGTGGAATCGGGGTCCCCAGTGAAAAGGCTGCTGTTCGCTGGAGGTGTTTTCCTGGACGCTCTGCTTTATTACCAATGAGAAGGACGCTGAGTCCTCGAAAATCCTGAAGGTTTTCGTTCATGCTCCCTTCATCCCGAGAGATGATGATCGTTGATATTTCCCTGGACTGTGTGGTGTCTCAGAGACCACTATGGGGCACTCTCGTCAGGCTTCCGCGACCACTTTCCCTCATGTTTCCCTATTCACGAAGGGTGATGATAGTGCTAAGACGGTCCCTGTACGGTGTTGATTCTGACTGACGTGTATTGANCGCCAGCAGTTTTGACAGGATTTCCCCAGGGAGCAAACATTTCGTTGGAAGCGGGTTTTGGCCGAATTGTCTTTCTCAGTGCTGTGCTCGTCGTGTTTCACTCACGGTACCAAAGCACCTTGATTCCTGAACCACCTTCCATAAGGCCGTCGTGACTTCAAGGGCTTTCCCCTCACACTTTGTTTCTTTGTTCTATGGGCTG
>NW_023238569.1:0-1159 GCF_002007445.2 Ailuropoda melanoleuca | reverse complement strand
AAAAAAAAAAAAAAAAAAAAAAAAAAAAAAAAAAAATCTTTCTGAAGGTAAAGGTGAATGGAAAGGACTACAAAATCCAGCCTCTGGCTCTTGTCTATTGTCATCTGTTCAAGCTTAAAAACAAAACAAAGCAAAGTAAAATAAAATGTAAAATAATGTCCTGTTGAATGTGGTTCTAAGCCAGAGGTGTCCATACAGCAATTTGTCCCACTTTCTTCTTTTCCTGCACAAAGGAAACTCAAAGAATCAAATAAAGGGCTGAATTCCTAGTGCTAGAAAATCAGTCACCTCACTTCCACCAAATGACCAAACAGCTCCCTCACAGCTCCCTCACAGCTCCCTCACTATTTAGTGAACTCCTTCTTTCACCTCTTCTGTTCTGCTCTTCGGACACTCACTCTTCTCTGGTGCAGCCTATGGCAAACACATAGTGCTACACTGTAGAAGTAGAAACACCAAAGAGGAACTTGAGTTGCTGCTTGCACTGCTGTTTATGGAGGGACAGGGTGGAGTCCTACAGCAACTCTTGGAATACTGTGTCATCCTCTGTGTCTGCTCCACCAAGCTCCTTACCGTGGTTGTGACTTACTTGTGATGATGTTGAATCCAAGAAAGAGTATTTGAGATATTTGCCATATTCCCAGCCTTACCAATGGGTCATGCTGATGGAGTAACCCTGTTTTGTATCCTGTGTCCACCTCCCCCTATCCTCTAATGGCCACAGCTAATTGAGACCAGTTGGCCCCTGAATGACAAATAACCAACACATAGTCTGGCCCATGTCCTGTGCAGTGAAATGGCATGAAATGCTTTGCCTTAACTGAAGTAAGGATTTGCTTACTAAAGACTGAATCTTACGAAAAATATAAGTGCAGGAATTTTTTTTTTCTGAAAATGTTTATTTTGTTTATTGCAAGAATTTCCTGCCATCCAGGATGGGAAAACAGCTTGCTTTTGGAAGCAGACCCTCCCTGATGTGCTGGGAAGTATTATTTTTATATAATTTTTTAGTTCCATGGATATAAGTCAAATATCTGTTGACTTTTCTTGGGAAATTCAATGAAAATACTATGGAGGATGTATGTTGAAAAACTGAGTGTCGGTTGGAGTTAAGATGGCAGAGGAGTAGGGGACCCCTTTTTCAGCCAGTCCCCTGAGT
>NW_023238568.1:0-1159 GCF_002007445.2 Ailuropoda melanoleuca | reverse complement strand
AATCATATAATACACTTTATGACACTGTTCCTGAGTCTCTCTTATATAGCCGTAGACCGAAATTTTATAGGACAGAGAATTTGGAATATAATGAATCTCTGCTTTAACTGAACTGTTTACCTGGACACTTGTTCTGGGGAAATGATAAGAATATATACCTATACATATATACACACACACGTATATATGTATATATGTGTGTGTGTATATATGTATATGTATATATACATATATATTCTAGAAATAGTTCTATATATAGTGTGTATATATAGCATATATATTCTAGAAATAGTTCTGTGCAGATATTTTAATGTATTATAAATATATTAAATATAATATATTTATAATATATTAAAATTATATATGCAGATATTTTAAATATATATTAATATGTTATAAATATATAATATATAAATATGTTATAAATATATATAAATATAATATATTATAAATATATATATAACTCACAGACTCTTGAGTTAACCAGGGATAATTAACAGGTGAACTTTGCTTTCATGGGACACACCCCTGCAGCCCTGGCTTTTCCTGCAACTTGGCATACATCTCAAATCAAGCAATGTATCACAGATCAGCCAGTCTGTGCCCGGTTATGGTTTCCAGGCAGTGATAATGTTTTGGGAGTAGGCATATTTTCACTTAAAAATATCTGCACAAAACTATTTCTAGAATACTATTTCTAGTTCTTTCTGACCTGTCTATATAGAGATCCTTTAGCTCCTTCCTCGCCAGTTGGCTTTCTAAGAGCCAACATTTTCTAGCCTGTTCTAAGCCTCTAAGTCAGCATTTGTTTCTTGGTTTTCAGAGAGCACCTTTTTCTTGAGCTCACCACAAGCCTCAGGATTTAAAGGTCATACCCCGTTCACAAAACTGCCTAATGCCCAGACTATTATCATTCCATGTACCTCTCTGTTTTCTTGTACAAAGATCAAATACTTAAGCCTTCACATTCACATGGAAAGCAAGCCTCACAGTGCACTCCCAGGAACATAAAGATTCTTCAGACAACCAGAAATGGGGGTGGGAGAGGCAATGGGGAGTAGGAGCAAATTGAAACTTTGGACTCCCCACGCTACCCTTTTTAAGAAACCATAGTACTTCTGCCTCTATTTTTACAAAATCTATTATGGTCTTCTGAATT
>NW_023238567.1:0-1159 GCF_002007445.2 Ailuropoda melanoleuca | reverse complement strand
CATTCATTCATTCATTCATTCATTCATTCATTCATTCATTAACGTAATCTCTACACCCAACCTGGGGCTCAAACTTAAAACCCCAAGATCAAGAGTTCCGTGCTTGACTGACTGAAGCAGCCGGGCGCCGTAAGGATGGAATGTCTGCAATGAGAGTGAGCGGGGGCTTGTGTCAAACGCCATCGATAATTTAGGTAAGATAAAGCCTTGCAAGGGGAGATGTTGGGTGCAATGAGCGCCTGCCCTGCCAGTGGAGGGGCTGAGATTGGAAAGCCACGGTGCGGCGGGCTGAGGAGCTCGGGAAAGGCAAAACGTGTGTTCGGAAAATCGGTTGTGATGTGAAGGAAGGTGGGATCGACCCGGGGGTGCTGTCCTGCCGAAGGAGGAGCCGGTGGAGAGACGAGGCCGTGATCGCTCAGCGGTCCGCCGCGGTCACTTGGCTTTGCCCAGGGGTGCAGCCCCCGCAGTGCTCCCCCAGACGCCGGGACTCCCGGTCTCTAAGGCCTCACTTCGGCCGTGCCGGCCCCGCCTGCGCCAGCACATCACGGACGAGCGCGGGAGATGCAGGGGCGCCGGCGGCAGAGGGCTCCATCAGCGGCGCACCACCGCCTGCGGCGTCGGCTGCTCCTCCTCGAAGATCCCTCGGCCGTTCCTGAGCCCGCGGCTCCTGCCGATTCCCGTGCGTGGTCCAGCCCTTCTCTCTGCTCACAGCTCATTCTTTCTGGCGAATTCCCACTCCTGTCCGAGCGCCGCGGTGCAGCGCCCTCTTCAGTTGCCCCGACTCCTGCTTCGGGGTGACCTCGGGGCTTCGCCTTCTGCGTCCGGGCCGGTGTGTTCCCCAACAAAATGCTTCCCTCCCTCAGAGAATTTCTGCCCAAGGGTTCATCTAACGCGTTCTCCGTCCCAGGGCGTACTTCTGAGAGAGACGGAGGACTTGCCTCTACGGATCCACCTGCCGGCGCGAGGAAAAGCCCAGGTCACCGCTACCACCTGTTTGGAGACGGCAGCTCTTCCACCGTCCTGGGCCCTATATGAAAATGGGGGCCTTTCTTCAGTTAAATGGTAAATAATATTTGTGTAGGGGTTTCAAGTGTTTGCGCTCATTTGATTGTCTCAAGAAGTCAATGCAGAAGCAGCACAGGCATCCGTCCCTCTCTGC
>NW_023238566.1:0-1158 GCF_002007445.2 Ailuropoda melanoleuca | reverse complement strand
GAGCCCCACATCAGGCTCTTCTGCTATGAGCCTGCTTCTTCCTCTCCCACTCCCCCGCTTGTGTTCCCTCTATCGATGGCTGTCTCTATCTCTGTCGAATAAATAAAATCTTTAAAAAAAATCTTCTTTAATCTGTTAAATTACATGAATATTGTATGTAAAAAATGAAAATGTTTGCTTGATTTTACTAAAGTGCATTGATTTAAATGGAAATACATTAAATTAGAAACATAATGCAAATGCATCATTGAAAATATAAATATACTGGTTAATGGCCGTGTTTTTCACAGAAATTTTAAAGAAAAGAAAGTGAGAAGAAAAGGAAGAGAAAGGCGAGAGAGCAAGCATGGGTAATGAAGATTTTAAATGCATTGAATTTCTGTTTAGAGTGCTCGTTTTAATAGAAATGTTTAGCAGAATAAGAATAAAGTACTGGCTAACTTCATAGCTAAAACCACAACTTCCTGGTCAGATCAACCCAAGATGAAGGCTTATTTCATTACTTTTAGTAACTATGAAACTTTGGTCAAGTTACTTAATTTCTTAAAATAATAGTACTTATATTAAGTTTGCTGTAAGAATTAAATTAGATAATACTTAGAAATGGTAAATACCAGTGCCTGGTACATAGTAATTGCTAAAAAAAAGCCACAAAAAAACAAAAATCAAAAGTATCCCTTTTTAGAGCCAAAAGGACAACACCTAATTCAAGATGATACTCCTGAATTTCACTATTTTAGCTCTAAAATATTCTATGAAATCTAATCTGAAAATAAAAGAGGATGCATTTATTTCTAAGACTTATTTTAAAACATAGCTAACAGCTAACAAGGAATTTTGCCTTTCTTGGATTTACCACAGATGTAAAATGTTAGTATGTATATATGGTTCATAAATATATTAGATATTCTGGGTAACAATTTACTTTTTTACTAATAGGTTTTAATAACTAAGGCCCAATAGCAAAATTGAACCAACCAAAAAAATCTACCCAAACTAAACCAGACTAAGGTAATTCAAACTAAGACACAACCAGAGTCCAACTCACAGAAGAAATGGAATAAAATTAAAAACAAAGGCCATACAATTTTTTTTTAAAGATTTTATTTATTTATTCGACAGAGATAAAGACAGCCAGTGAGAGAGGGAACACAAGCA
>NW_023238565.1:0-1158 GCF_002007445.2 Ailuropoda melanoleuca | reverse complement strand
GAGAAAGAGAAGGCACAGCTGCCTTCTAGGTGCCTGGCTTGAGCACCTAAAGTGAGAATGGAATCATTCACTGTATTTATGGACTGAGTGTTTGTGTTCCCCCAAAATCCGTATGTTGGGTCCTTGACCCCCAGTGTTGGTATTAGGAGGTGGGGTCTTTGGAAGGCAATTAGGTTTAGATGAGGTCACAGTGGAGCCCCCATGTTGGAATTAGTGCCCTTATAAGAAAGGGAAGAGACACCAGAGCTTCCTCCCACCACCGGGTGTGGACACAGCAACGAGGTGGGAAAGCCAGGAAGAAATCCCTCACCACATCGGCCAACACCTTGATCATCACAGACTTCCAAGCTCCAGAACTATGAGAAATAGGTATCTGTTGTTTTAAACCCCCAGTCTATGGTATTCTGTTACAATGATCTGAACTCTCTGAGACACTGTGACAGAAAAGAGGAGGTGGAACAACTCCAGTTTCAGATCGGAGCGAGCGCAGATTGGGTGGTGCCAGACGTCCACATGGTTGAGTGGACAACAGGGGTTAGAAGAGAAGTCTAGGCTAAAGCTATGGACTCCAGACAGGATATCTGGTGGAATATAACACATGGCATGTATGAGGTGACCAGGGAGAGTGTGAAGAGAAGAGGCTTGGGGACACCAACATTAAGGGAGTAGAGACCTCACTTTGCCCATAGCATTCAGTAGCTAAGGTCCAGAGTGAGGAAGAGTCCAAAGGTCACACACTGAACCACAGGCAGGTGATCTGAGCACGTAATAGGCCCTACAAGGATTTTAGCTTGTGACCTATGTGGAGTGGTGTGCCCAAGGACCCCCCATCTATGAAAGGGCCAGAGTTACACCTGAGGCCTCCTGTATACATCGTGTGGATTTTAAAATGGCCTGCAGCTACAAAGTTCTGCACTAATAGTGATTCTCACCGTGATCAGAGCTCCCTATCATCCTCTCCCATGTTGAAAGGGGAGACACTACTTGTCCCGGTGAGAATGGAAAAGACTGAAATCATTCCAGATCTTCTGATTTAGGTTTACTGCTCTGTCCCTGTCTTCAGAAATTACTATTTATTGCTTCTATATGTTTATGTTAGTTTATTATTTTCTAAACCTGTGGATCCTCTCCATCAGAAACCAAAAGGGGAAAAAAAAA
>NW_023238564.1:0-1158 GCF_002007445.2 Ailuropoda melanoleuca | reverse complement strand
GGGGGGGGGGGGGGGGGTCTGTAGTTAAGGGGGAAGGCGCGGGGTAGGGGACCCAACGGAATTTTCCTTTTTTGGTACCTGTGTCCGGGTGTAAGTAACCCATTCATCAGCCAGGGCTCACGGATGTTTTGAGGTGGGTCGTCTAATGGACCTGTTTGTACTCAGCCAGGGGGCCGGGGGTTCCTGTGGCCCTTCCTACCTTACTCAGACTTCACTGTCCAAGTTGCTTGCCTAAACGTGGCCTCGACAGCCACCACGTTGTGAATCCCTGCCCCTCCAGTGGCAAGTGACAAAGGTGAAACTCATCTCTTCTTTAACTCCTGAACTTCAAGATTTTTTACTTTTTAAAAAAATTTTTTAAAAGATTTTATTTACTTGTCAGAGAGCGAGAGAGCACAAGCAGGGGAGGGGCAGAGGCAGAGGAAGAAGCAGGCTCCCCGCTGAGCAGGGAGCCCTTTGCTGGGGTCGACCTGGGATCATGTCTTGAGCTGAAGGCAGACGCTTAACCGACTGAGCCACCCAGGCATCTCCTGAGCTTAAAGATTGAGCGGCGGTAATAATGAGAGCTCATCAACGCCACCCTGCAAGCGAAGACCTGCGCCATCCTTGAAAACACACTTCCTGAGAGTTTTTTATTACACATCGATGTTTGCTCATACTGAAAGTAAGTATTAAGGCATAATGATAATGTGGACAACGTTCCTTCTATTCCCGGCATCACTATGCTGATCAGAGTTGACGATAACCTAGATTCTCCGGACGGGTGTGCCCGAAAAGACCGAGAAGTTGGCTCCTTGACCTTGCTCGGGCGCACCTGACTGCACAGCTGAATTATGGATTCTGGCCCAGAGCCGAGACCACAGCTAAGCTTCCTTGCAGCCTTATCTGCTGCCAGGTATTTTTCAAGAAAGCTTTCCTGGTCTTCCTGCTGAACATTTTTGGGGAAGGTTGAAGCCGCGGCCTACGCCCATTGGCCGACTTAGCAGTGGTATCATGCTAAGTTTTATTTTAGCCAGCGCCTTTAGCCTGGCTTTACATTTTAGCCAGCGCCTTTAGCCTGAGTGATGAATTAACTAAACCTTTCTTTGTTTATCTATAGATCATGCATTTTTTCCTGGAAAGACTCAGAACGAGCCCTCTTGCCCAACACCCCCCCCC
>NW_023238563.1:0-1158 GCF_002007445.2 Ailuropoda melanoleuca | reverse complement strand
GTTTCCAGTGAACCGATTACATGAGAGGAAAAGCCACACTTGAAAATTTTTATCTTTTTTATTGAAAGCCTGCAGTGATTTCTTTATAACAAGACCCTAAATGGATCTGGATTAAATATGGTAAAGAGCAAAATCCTGATATCTCCGGAGACCTCTGTCTTTCAGAAAGGGAACCCCCCCCTTTGCCCCGCCCCCCCATCATCCCAGATAGAGCTGTGGAAAAGTTTGTCAATGTGTTTCCTCTTACCTACTCTGCTCACCTGATTTTTTTTTTTTTAAGTTGGTGATTGAAATGTACTTTGGGCTGCTAAGCTTTTCAAGATGCTCTGAATTTGTCTTAGGTCAATAGTTTTATGTGAGAAGCGTACTCCAGGGTAAATTGGATTGGAGGGAAAAGATGTGGAAGCAGTTACAGCATGAAAGACACATGTTTAGTCAGCCCTGACTACTCGATGATGAGGAGAGCCTTTGTTTATTAGTAAAGAAGTTGACGTGTGGCCCGAAAGACTAGGAGAACTTGATAAAACATTAATTGAAAAGAAAATGCCAGGAAAATAAGGGTCTGTGAATAGTAGGCATATGAGAAAATATATTAAGGTTGTATTGCTAAATACATTAAGGTTGTATTGCTTTTACCGGGGAATGAATTATGCGCTATATTTTGAATAGCTTTGCCTGATACAGAAGTCATAGATTGACAAATGTGAACTTTCTGTTGAAAAGATTAAGCTCTTTACTTCCTTTAATTACAGATTATGTCTACTTTGAAAATTCCTCCAGTAATCCGTACCTAATCAGAAGGATAGAAGAACTCAACAAGGTATATGTACACGGAGTGTTCTCGATTTTAATATTAAAAAACAGTTGTTTCCCATTGAAGGGTAATTAGGTAAAGGGCATAAGAGGTGATTTTACTTTCATTCCTAGACTCTTTGAAAGTAGAGATTGCAGATTAGAGAGTTATACAGGATTCTGAATAATCTTTGGCTTTGTATTACCTGTGATGTTAAATGTTACTGAAGTATTTAACATCTGCAGATTTCTTCAGATTGCTCAGAGCTTCTCAGGGCAAGGCACTCCTGTCACTCAGTCCCTTTGTGTCTGTGTGTATATATATATATTTATATTTATTTATTTATTTATTTAAGATTTTATTTA
>NW_023238562.1:0-1158 GCF_002007445.2 Ailuropoda melanoleuca | reverse complement strand
AAAAAAAAAAAAAAATCAAAAGCCTGCTTTGTTTACATGCTAAGTATCTTGGCAAGTATGCCATTAAACACAGTAAGGAATTTAAGATAGCAAGAATAAGGAGTTAATAAAAGCTAAACACTGCAGCCTAAACAAAATTCATACAAAAATAAAATAACTATTACTGGTTACATAAAATTTTCCTGACTGGTTAAAACTTAACAGTATAAAACATGCATTTTAAATCTTCAGCTATCAAGTTCAAAAAGTACCAGTGTCTATTTGAAATGATTCTTCTCCAAAGCCAAAGTGTAGTCAAAATTAATTCAAATGTTATAACACATTCTAATGCTAAAAAACATTCAGTATTATTGAAGTGGAGGTAAATCCCAGAGCTTCTGGGGCTCGGTCATGCTGCAAAGGGCTGTTTCTCTGGTTCAATTAAAGCAGCAAATGACAGAGTCCAAGGATGTCTAGGGGCAAGACTGCTGTACCCAGCTCTGACCTCCCCATGAAGCATGGCTACTATGTCCACAAAAATAGGATGTGTGAGGATAAAAGGCACGCTATTCTGCTAGCTAAGAGATAGCAAACCACCCCCCACCCGAAAAGCTCCTTCCCCAGGTAAATAAAAGTATATAAGGGGAAAAAATTAAAATACACTTATCTACAGAATAAGGATTTTGAAATATCAATGTGATGCCTATTTAAAAATGTTAACTAGAATCATCTGGTCATTGCTAATTACATCTTAATAATGTATCCAGATTTGATTTCTGTTGATTTATCATTAGATAATCCTAGTCAAAAATATTACTTTATCCCCAAATATCTTAACCACTAGCACAACTGCAGTGTATTATCTCCCAGAGTTGTTAAGCACTGGAAGTGAAAAAAATAGATGTTCAAGCAGCAGGCAACAATTATGGCCCTTTCACACAGCGGCATCTGAGTGGCTACTGAATAGTCCAGGAATAATTCTAAAAACAAGAAAATTCATGCATTTTAGTAATTATGTCATAATTTTCACAGTTGAAATTTCCTCAGACATTGCACTTTCTCTATAAGGGAATCCTGATTTTTCTTAATGTTACGGCGAGTCAGGACTTGAACTAGTAGCCTTCTTTTTCTTCTTCTTACTGTGTTTCTTATGCTTCTTTTTCTTTTTTGTTTTTTCCT
>NW_023238561.1:0-1158 GCF_002007445.2 Ailuropoda melanoleuca | reverse complement strand
AAATAAATAAATAGAATCTTTAATAAATAAGTAAATAAATTAAAAAGTCTCAAACCATCATACAATGGTACATCAAGTTGGAATTTCTTCCTCCCTTAGTATGAGCTTACTACAGACATTTGTCATGTTATCAACCATTACCATATTTGCAATCCCTGAAATTTTAAAAAAGAGTTCGAGAACTCTCACAACAACAGACAGAAGAGCAGACTAGGGTTTGTAGGATTTGTGGGAAAGAGCCTCGTGGCTGGGTCTGTCATCTGGGGATCATGCAAAGTCAGTCCTCCATGTCAGGTCTGTGCTCAGCAGAGGTGGGGCCGCCTCAGAGAGTTTCCTGCCTCAGAGGATCTGGGAACTTGCCCTTCTGCCTAGAGACCAGCCTTCCCTCACTGAACTAAGTGTGCATTCTATAACTCTTCGTGGATGGAGCAGACACTTTGCCCTCATTATTTTCCTCTTCAGAAAGCCTGGGGGTGACAGTGTGTTAACACTTCCTTAGGGTAAGGAGAAGAGATGGCTCAACTCTTAGAAACACTCTCCCAAGAATTTATTTATCAAAATGTCACTACAAAACACTGCTCCCGGGGTAGAGCTTCTTCTGTACTTCTGCACAGCTAAAATGCCTCTGCTTTGATTGCCTTTTCCTTTTTTTTCCCCTAACATGAGTCCTATTATATCCCATGCACCGTGTCTTTGGGAAAGTTTAGTGAAGAGAGAATATCTGGCTTTGCTTTTGCTCACATAATTGTCAGAATGTTTAAACTCATTTCTCTCTACAAATACTCCCAACTTCTGCCATCCTATCCCTAAAATGTTGTCTGTCATTCAAGAATTTTTAGGAAGAGGGAACAAGCCTGTATTAAGCAAGAAGTAAATGCCACATGTGAGGCTCTGCACTTTCCAGGACTGTGTCGCTCTATGAAGTGGGCAGTGGATGTTATCGTCACCATTTCGTAGATAAGGAAACAAATTCAGGTAAGTCTCACAAGTGGCACATGGTGAAAGCAAGAATCAAACCCAAGTCTGTGTGATTCCAACTTCCAGTGGTGTCTTTTCCTCTGCTTATTCTGACTCTCAAAGCCTCAGGAATTGAAGTTTTGTGAGGTCAAAGTAAGAGTCACTACTGACAGGCTTGCGATCATTCTTCAGATTAGGGCT
>NW_023238560.1:0-857 GCF_002007445.2 Ailuropoda melanoleuca | reverse complement strand
ACCAAACACAATGACCATTTACCATGGGCTGAGGGGAGGGGGGGCGGGGAAGTCCCTGTCCCTCCTGCCAAAACACCCCCACGCCCCATCCTGGAGCTGATTTCCTGGTCTCTGTAGCATGCCAGAGNCATGCCAGACCCGAAGCAGCCCTGCTTGGGGTCCCTGTCCTCTCTGGAAACCACCAGGGAGTTTCTGCCTGCCCTACCCCCGTCCCCATTTCCTTACCCCGGCTCGGCCCCGTCCATCCCTCTCCGAGCTGACAGATGTCCTTGCACATCTGGACATCCACTCATCATCTTGATCGTAAGCCAAGTCACTGCCGACCCAGCTCGGCCCGAGGGGTTCTGTGCTTTCTCGAAGTCACCTGGCCCATGCCCTTGCCTTGGGCAGGCCACTGCCTTGGCCAGGCAGGAGATCACGGTCTGTAGCCCCTACTGGCTGCAGCACCACCCCTTCGCTCCAGCTGCCTTTGCCCAACCCTGCAGAGTATTGTCGACCCCACTTTATAGCAGATGGGATCTCAGAGAAGTGAAGTCCCTGATCTTAATGTAGGCACAGCTAAGGAGGACGTGCAGCCAGGATTTGAACGTGGGCCGTTCTTTATTGGGCGCCTACCGTGTGCACGAGCCCGCTGCAAGGATTAGAGAAGGATAGGGCAGAGCTCACTGTTGAGGCAATTATAAGTGCATGGGCATCGGGAGGGCAGGCAGTGGAGCTGTCGGGGCAACAGAGCCAGGCCCAGGCCGCCCAGAAGCCCCCGGTCAAGTGAAGGGTAGCGAGGCAGAGGTCCTCTGGGCCAGAGGACACTGGGAAGAGCTCCTGGGAAGGAGCAGGCCCGCAGCTGGACGCCAGAGGTT